>NC_091782.1:6666666-6969696 GCF_029378745.1 Bos indicus | reverse complement strand
AGGAGGTTCCCAAGGGAGATCCTCCAAGTGGCACTGGTAACAAATCAATTTCCATGGCTGCATTGCTTGATGTGAATAAAGAGGAGCCCAACAAAGAAGTCACTTCCAAGAAAGAAGTGAAGGGTTCCCCCAGTTTTTTGAAAAAGGGATCTCAGAAGTTAAGGTCATTACTTAGCCTTGCCCCAGAAAAGAAAGACAATCTATCCAAAAACAAAGCACCTGCCTTTTACAGAATGTGTAGTAGTTCTGACACCTTAATTTCTGAGGCTGAAGAGAATCAAAAACAAAAAAAATCAGAACCCAAAAATGATTCATCACCTAGGAGAAAGCATTCCTCTTCATCCAACTCTCCAGGCAGCATCCACAAGAGTAAGGAAGATGTAGCAGTACATTCACCCAAGAGGATACATTCTCCATCCGATGAAAGTA
Organism: Bos indicus; assembly: GCF_029378745.1. NCBI lineage: Eukaryota > Metazoa > Chordata > Mammalia > Artiodactyla > Bovidae > Bos > Bos indicus. The sequence continues at coordinate 6,969,267 of NC_091782.1, read as the reverse complement.
ACAAAACCATAGCTTCTTCAGGTCCAGCTGAAAGCAAGTTCTCAGAAAGAGCAGGAGATGCCTCTGCCCCCAGATTCAACACTGAGCAGATCCAGTACCGAGATTCAAAGGAGATTAAAGCAGTTGTTGCTCCTGAAAGAAAACCAACTTCTTCTCCAAGAGCAAAGCCCAATGATGAGCTTCTGAGAACTCATTCAATTGAGCGGCGTGTTTACAGTCGTTTTGAGCCATTTTGTAAGATTGAAAGCTCTATTCAGCCAACAAGCAACATGCCAAATAGCAGTACACACCGCCCAGAAGTGAAATCCTCAACTATGGGCAATAGTTATGGCAGGTCCAGCCCAATGCTTAATTATAACACTGGTGTTTACCACTCATTTCAGCCAAATGAAAATAAGTTTCGAGGATTTATGCAGAAGTTTGGAAACTTCATACACAAAAATAAATGAGCTACTGTAATCACAAATAGACTTTAAAATATAAGATCAATGTGGCTATAAATATTTGTCCAAAGAACACTATGGAATGTTAGCATGGAAAAATTGGCATATTTTTGTAATATGCTGATAGATTTCTATGGGGGCAGAATTTGAGGTATGATATATGTTTACCAACTCACGTATGTACAGTATTGTTCTATGTAATAAAATTAGTTGTGCTTAATTCCACTATAGATGGAATGTCTATAAATACATGATTTTTAAATGGGAAGATAAATGTAATGAAATTGTTTTCTTCAGACTAAAGATCTGCTTGTCTTAAATGGAAGCTTTAGTGGAGAGGTGGTGTATGGATTTTAGCCATTCATTGCAAACTCTTTCCTTATTAAAGATGATCATAACACTGTCAGCAGTCTTTTATACTGTGTCTTTGTGGGGTTTTCATATCTTCAAATTATGAGAAAATAGGACAAAACATTTGTCATTTTCAATTACTTTTAAATTCTACAGGATAACTTGTGTTTTATTAATGTTTTATTAAGTTTTCTGTGAAACTGGTAGGGCAACAGTAGTACAATTTAAACTATTATAGCTCAGCACATTTTTTATCTGAAATATTTGCAAAGTATTGGCCTCAGGTATTTCAAATTAATCATATAAATTAATTTTCAGAATGTGCTTATTTCCACTTTGGACCAAGGGAAACTGTTGCCACCCTGCTGAGCTTTTATAGTCATTCTTTCCTTCAAACTTACAGCAAGCCAGAAGGAATTTGGAAAACCTAAATTATTCCCCTCCTTTTTCTAATATGAAGAAGACTTTAAAACTGTAAACTTCCACATAAATTTTATCTTGGATTAGTATGACAGTTGGGGAAGGCAACGGCAACCCACTCCAATACTTTGCCTGGAAAACCCCATGGACGGAGGAGCCTGGTAGGCTACAGTCCATGGGGTCGCTAAGAGTCAGACATGACTGAGCGACTTCACTTTCACTTTTCACTTTCATGCATTGGAGAAGGAAATGGTAACCCACTCCAGTGTTCTTGCCTGGAGAATCCCAGGAACGGGGGAGCCTGGTGGGCTGCCGTCTATGGGGTTGCACAGAGTAGGACATGACTGAAGTGACTTAGCAATAGTAGCAGCAGCAGTATGACAGTGCTTAGGTGTTTTGCTTGCAAAACTCTTTGCTTGCAAAACCCTTTGCTCTTTCCTATACTATGCCAAATACACTCCAACTGCATAGTGTTTTCTTGAGAGCACCCTGATGACAATGAAAAGTGCTACATGGCCTGGTTCTTCCATGACCTTGGGGCCTGGTTGAAACTTTTAAATCTTTCTGTATTTTAGTTTGATGATGATATGTAGTTTATAAGATCCCCTTTTGCCTTTCTTAGAGTAATGAAATAAAAGTTCCATATCCATTACAGAGACTGTATAACGTGGCTTTTTTTTTTTTTCATTCACAAAGAGCAGAATTCAAGAAACAATGCATCATTTTAGAGTGGAAAGTGTTTCTATGACACATTTTTTTTAGTGGGGGACAGGTGTGGCTGTGCAGCAAGGTGTGTAGGATCTTAGTTCCCTGAACAGGGATTGAGCCTGCAGCCCCTGACATGGAAGTATGGCATCTTAACCACTGGACCACCAGGGAAGTCCCATAAGTTAAGTGTTGGTCACTCAGTCGTGTCTGGCTCTTTGCAACCCCATGGACTGTAGTCCCAGGTTCCTCTGTCCATGGAATTCTCCAGGCAGGAATATTGGAGTGGTGAGCCATTCCCTTCTTTAGAAGGTCTTCCCCACCCAGAGGTTGAACCTGGGTTTCTTGGGTTGCCAGCAGATCCTTTACCATCTGAGCCACCAGGGAAGTCCCACGTGACACTTTAAATATAGTGTTTTACACCTTCTAAGTTGCTATATGGACAACATGTTTTAAAAATTCAAAATTCAGTCAAATGTTAAAAGCTACATCATTACTAAGTAAAATAATGTTAAACAATGTTATTAACATGATTTTCCACAGTATTTTAAAACCATGATAAGAAACAGGACAAGAAAATAAAGACAGCAGGAGCAGAAACCCAGCATTCACAGATGAGGCCCTGAGCTAGGATCTGAAGTCCTCAGAGCAATATTTTATGGGTACCATTTTCCTCATTATCTATAGATGATAATTGCAACATTGTGACTCAGAGAGCTAATGCCCCAAACCACATCACCAATACACCATGGTACTAAAGTGTCTGCAACATTCTGTCACATGTTACCTCCCAAATATGTTCAACACCTGCTTCACCCAAACTGTCGAGAATTAAATGAGAGAACGTTTACATTTCCTGACTCAACATCAGCCAACTAGGAAAGGTTTAGTTGAATTCTACCGGACTACCAAGCATATGCAGAGCTTAAAACTCTCTCAGTAGGTGAGGCTGCCCTCTGAACATAACCTAGGAGTCCACTTTTAATTGCTAGGCAACATTTTTGACCTCCTTCCAGTTGATCTTTAACAAGGAGAGGAAGAGAAAAGGAACTGGAAGTGAACTTGCCCCTAAAATGCTTTTGCTCTAGAGAAGGAACTCCACTAGGTTAGGAGCTAGGCAATGAATAGAATGCAAGGTTAAGTATATTGTCTCATTACATATTCACAGTTACCCTGTGAAGTTAATACCTCCTTTTTGCACATGAGAAAACTAAGCCTCAGAAAAGTTGTGTAACTTTTCAAGAGCTCAACTCTCTTATCGGTAGACGCAAAGAGTTGGACACGACTGAGCGACTGAACTGAACTGAACTGAGGGTTTGAGTATAGAAGCCTGTATTTTTAATACTATACCCACATCATAACTTGCTGGCTTCTACTCCACTCTGCTTGAGGAAACCTCTTTTTTTAAATTTTATTTTATTTTTTAAAGTAGTTGTCTTTCTCTTTAGCCATCTCTTTAAGAGTTGCAAAAATAAACAAGTAACTACAACAGGAGCATTTGATACACACAAATCCAGAATATGGTACTCAATTTCACATCATTCATAAAAGTTGGTTTTAAAACTCCCTTATAACATAGGGAATTTCCAACTGCTATAACGTGAATATCTATCTGTTTGTTTTGGAAAGCTGAGTGTAATAGACTGGAAAATTTGCACACTTCCTAATAATTCAACAGTATACAAATAAAACATTAAGAGTGAACAGACATTTTTCACAGGAAAAGTAGTTAAGTATATTTACCAGAAAAAAAATGAGTTTTTTTTTTTTCTGTTGAGACAGTTTTATTCTCAGCAAAATACACATGTACACATATACTATGACACCAATTTTAAACTTTAAAATATATAGAAATTTCTTAGGGAAAAAAAGGGGGATCCTTATAATCAAATAAGGAATTCAGTCGCAATAAGAAAATGTTTTTAATTATTTGTGTGTTAAATTTTACAGCCATCTGACAATTGTGTGATCTATTAGACTTGATGTTTGATGAGTGAGATTTTTCATTTTGTTCTTAGAAAAATTTGCTTTTGTGATTCTGGACCATAGTCATTTATGGATTTATCAAAAGCAGAACCTGGGGTTAACCAAGCCGATTTGGCTTTAATGCTATCCATTCTTTCTTATTGTTAGATGGGGCTTCTTGCAGAGCTAAGGGCTAATGGGCTGTCATTAGGCAGCTCTGAAATTGAAAGTCCTGAAATTTAAAGCAATGCAACTGAAATTGTATAAAGCTGAAATTACATAAAGACGGGAGTTTTAATCATGTTTAATTACATGCAAAAGCCTGTTCTTTTTTTCCACAGCAGTTGCCATCATTTCTGGAAACAGAGAGAGCTTTTAAGTCGTTGCTGAGTTCCCCTTCTCACTGATGGAGTAGGAAGCCCAGGGTTTCATTCCACTCACCTGTGAGGTAGCATGGGCTTTTTCACAGCAGATTCACTTCCTTCTCTGCCTTTTATCTTTGACTATTCTCCTTCTATTTTTTTTCCTCCACAAATATCTGTATGTCAGCCTCTATACATGCTAACTTTCCAAAGTTTCTGAAGCTGAGGAACTCCCAGGGTTAAGACAAAGCAAGCACATAATGCTTCAGATCATTTACTCAGGGTTTTGAGTTTTCAACAGACACACCCAGGCTTCATAGATGCAGTCATTTCAAGCAATATGTTTGCTTTTTCTCCCCATGTTATTATTGGTGGAAAGATAATGTCGCTTGGATGTACTTCCATATTAAAGTTTGGAGAGACAATTTTTACTCTCTACATAATGTATAGGTTTGTAAGCAGAAACTCAAGAAATTAGGTATGATTTCAAAATAATTCTTGGCAGATAGTTTCAGAGCAGTTTAAATGCCTTTGTCCTGAATACTCTGGTATTCCTCTGTTTCAGGGATTGGGGCTAGCCACAATTCTATCACGGTGTGTTGAGGTCTGGGTTTATTTCAACATCTACTTTTGTGGGAGCAGATATCTTATTTAATTGAGATGTGCTCCAAATAATTTTGAACTCTGGCTGTACTTAACTATAACTTTACTCAAGATTTTACAGTTATTCAAATACTATTCCACAGATATTTTCTGTTGATTCTTAATGTGCCTTAAAGCTAAGGGATATAAAGTAGAATCATTATTTGATATAATGCGTGACTTATGTGTGATGCTGGTTAAAAATTTTTTTTATCATAAAATTCATTTTGGTTCTAGAATATTTAAAAAGAAAAAAGTGAAATTATAAACCAAAGAGAGTCAACTTTTTATATACCTACAATGTTAGTAAATATTCTTCCAAATTTTGTTGTTAGATCTAATAAATGAATATTAAATAATTTTGTACAAAATCAATATATTGTATTTTATTTACTTTTTATCTTCATACCATGTATTTCACCACTGACCCTGATGTTTTTCACTTAGTTATTACATCATGAATTTAGATCTTTACATATTTCAAAATATTTCTCCATGAATTTTGGAATTATCTCATAAACATTATTTTTATTAACTACTATATTTCATATAATAATTTATCCAGATTTGATATTTAGTGATGATACTCTTCCCTTAACAGTGGTACTAAGTTGTTCTTTATTGAATACACTTATTTGATCAGTTAAAATAGGTTTGAGGCTTGGAATAAAGTGTTACTGTGTGGGAAATGATAGTACAAAAAGTAGTTTGGTGTGATCCATAGTATTCGATTTTATTATTAAGCTGAATGCTGCAGTAGAAAAAGTGTCTATTTTTTGTAGATGACGCCACCCATGGAGGCCTATCTTGCACCATAGAAAATAAGTTTGAAAATAACCTAGGTAAGTGAGAAAGTATTTAGAAATACAGAATGACTTTACATTTTTAAAAATGAGAAAAATGGCCCTACAAATATAAGTTAAATGGTGAATTTGATGCCTGGAGCCTCTGTAAAGCAGGGCATTTCTTTGTGGTTGCAAAGCTAAAGAAAATGAGAATGTAATGCTAAAGAGGCCAGTACAACAAGGGGAGTACAGATGTTTTTACACGGAGTGGAGTATAGGGAAGAATGTATGTTCAGAAGGATTCTCTCTTTATACTAGGGTCAAGCTTGAATAAAGGATATGTGTCACCTGGAACAAGAGCTGTTTCTGTTCAAATACACAAGCACACCTCAGAGATACTGAGAGTTCAGTTCCAGACCACCACAATAAAAGGAAAATGCAGTAAAGTGAGTCACAAGAATTTTTAAATTTCCCAGTGTGTGTATAAAATTTATGGCTTCCTAGGTGGCACAACGGTAAAGAATCCACTTGCCAGTGCAGGAGACCCAAGAGATACGGGTTCCATCCCTGGGTCAGAAGATCCCCTGGAATTGGAAATGGCAATCCACTCCAGTATTAATATTTTTGCCTGGAAAATTCCATGAACAGAAGAGCCTGGTGGGCTACAGTCCATGGGGCTGCAAAGAGGTGAACACAGCTGAGCACAGCCCAGCAGCAGCAGCATGAAGGTTTTGTTTACATCATACTTTAGTATATGTATGTATCTTAATTCAAAACACTCTTTGCTACTAAAAGATGCTAAACATCATCTGAGCCTGCAGTGAGTCATAATCCTTTTGCTAGTGGATGATCTTGCCTCAGTGGTTACCAACTGATCAGGGTTGCTGACGACTGGGGTGTCTTAAAATAAGACAACAGTGATGTTTGCCACATCAAATGCCTCTTCACTTGAACACTTAAAAACCATTGTAGGGTTATTGTTTGGCCTAATATCAATATTGTTGTGCCTCAGGGAATGGGAAGGTCTGAGGAGGGAGAGAGAGACAGGGGAGAAGGTCAGAGGAGAGTCAGAACACACACATTTATGGTTCTAAGTTTACCATCTTACATGGACATGGTTCCCAGCACCTCAAAACATCATCAAGATCACAGATCACAATAACAAATACACTAATAATGAAAAAAATGATAAACGATAATAATTACCAAAATGTGGAGATACAAAGAGAGCAAATGGTATTGGAAAAATTCCAAGTGACTTCCTTATTACAGCAATGTCACAGAGCCTTCAATTTAAACAATGAAAGAAAAAAGCAGTATCTGAGAACAACAATCAAAGAAGTAATGAGATCTGCCTGTTCTGAGTCAGGGAAAAAATTTTATGATATCATGAATTGTCCTTCCTAGGTTGCCTTAGCTTTATCCATAGTCTACCTTAACCTTCATCTGTTTAGACCAATTCTAGAAAAATTTTCTAGGGCAGACTTTGTGACAAAAACCATGTGTCAAATTTAGAGCAATATCAAGAAGCTAAGATGTTTAAAAGGCTGGGAGCCTTACAAGGAGGTTAATACTTAGTATGGAATACAGAAAACTCTTAGAGGGAACATTGAACAGGGTGAGACTAACGTATGAAAAATTATTCCATTGTGTAAAACAGTGTTTGCTATTACTACTACCAAACCAAATAAATTTACTGGTCCATAATTACATTTTAAAAAATTAATAGGAGATACTAGAATAAAAAGTATCAATGTCTTACAAATAACAAGAACAATATTTGATGTCACTTTAATAGTTCACAATTGTGGAGGCTTTGGTCATGATGGAAAAAAGTATTTTTTAACTCACTGAAAGAATTTCAAACATGCACATCTGGACAGGTATTTTAATGAATGCTCATCATTCATCCCCTGTTCTGAACACTCATCAACGCATGGATAAATGTGCCTCTTCCATACTCTATCTCACCATTTCATATTATTTGGAAGTCATATCACATGTCACAGCTGTGTTTTCATTATGTATCCCTACAATTTAAAGATTTTTTAAAAAGTAAATGTGATAACTTTATCAATTATTTCTTAATATCGTTGAGGATCTGAAATGTGTTTCTATGTGTCATTCATGATTACCATCTGCATTTGACTCAGAAGAAGTAGTGCCCTGACACTACCAATGGTGATTTGTCTCAGTATTAGACAGTGGGAAATTTGTAACATCATTTCTGAATTAGTTTTTGATGGAGAGGCAAAGGAGAATTTTGGGGATGCTTTAAATGTGGAGCCAACTTTTCCTTCATTCTAAAAATAAAAAGAAAAGAGATAATGTTATCTTTCCAGATTTTTCATCCTCCCTAAAATGTGTTCTCTCTTCAATAATTTTGTCTACCCTATTCTAATATCACTAACATTCTTATTATAGGAATTATTAGGGACGCTGCCTTGGATTCACTTAAGTTCATTCACTGAAATTACATGTCTGTTACTTGCTTGATACCTATGGTGTACACATAATCCCCTCTTTTTGCAAGCACAATTTAGTGAGCAAAGAGTCATAAGTAAACACTCAACATCCCATGTGAAAAGCCACAGTGGGAACTCTGTACGCCAGGAAGATAAAGTGGAGGATCTACTCTAAGCAGAGAAAAAGAATATACAGAGAAAGAATTGTAAAAAGGCATGGCTTTTTCCTAAAACAATAGAGAGATTTGTGTGGTTTGGTCTTGGTGTTTATGGGTGTGAAAAAATAAAGAGCAATAATTGTCAGAAGAGAAGCTTTAGAGCCAAATTATAAGGCATCCTCCATGCCAAGCTAAGGTCTAGACTGTATTTTGAAAGCAGTGAGAAATCTCTGGAGGCTCTTAAGTTTGTAATAACCTTTAATTTTTTGTTTTTGCAAAATTAATCTTAGGAAGTGATCCTAAAAATGGGTTGGAAGGAAACCCGGAGTCCAACTAGAAAGCTATTGCAGTAATCTAAGAAATTTTTAATGGACAATGAATACATGCAGTGGCATTTGGGAATGAAGAGGAAACAAAATTGATAAGTATTTTTGCATTGGAATAAAATAATTGATAATCAAATATATGATTTTCACTAAAGGGAAAGGATGAGTTTGATCATTTGAGTCGCTTAGCTTGGAAGGCTGCGTAGTCTTCTCACCGGATGTAAGTCACATAGAAGAAGGGGCAGGTGTGCTGTGTGTCTGTGGGTGTGGCGGGGGGAAGGATGCTGAGTCATTTGTAGTTGTTAGGTTTCAGGTACCCGTGAGACACTTGGTTGTAGGCAGCCGTTAATGGTGTGTATCTGGGGTTCAGGGGAGAAGACTGAGTTGGATGTGGAAGTGATCTGCATTGAAGTGGATAATTGAAGTGGATAATTACACTAAGACAGCCCAGAAAGAGCTAGAAAGAGAAAAGGAAAGAAATTAAGAGAGGAAAGAAGAGCAAATAGCGAGATTTAGCCTTATTTCTTCTCACCACTCCACAAAAGTGAATGAATCTCTCCTGCTGAAAATATGTTTATTTTGCAATTTATTGTATGTTTTAAATAGTTAATGACAGTTTTCCTGAACACCTTCCTGAGAAATTCTTATTTAAATACAAGATCCTGACCTTGCATCTTAAATACTTCCTCAACTGCCTTAGGCTAAATGTAACAACCACAGAAAATAGCTTCCTAACTATGTTATCTCTTGAACTTCTCTTATGCAGATTATTTTTCATGATAGAAACGCAAACTTAATGGTGAAGCATTTTCACATAGCATCTCTTCTGTCCTGATATTTTTTGCCAAGTAAAGTTAAGTCAGACGCGACTGAGCGACTGAACTGAACTGAACTGAAAGTTATTATATTTCAAAATATGATCAGACATGGACTGAGTAACTACAGCAGAAAACAGACCTGCTTAGAACTGAAAACTAGAATCACTTCTAATGAGGCATGGGGACAGTGTAGCTACTCCAACTGAAAAAACAAGAGGAAGGTATTGAATATAATTTCGAATATTGGAGGTGTAACGAGGGACCACAATAGTCCAATACAGAATTCAACGTTTGAAGGTACTACCAAGGAATATGATGAGGCCCCCAAAGGTTGGTATATGAAACACATAAATCGCTAATTTATCTGGAAGTAGCTGGCATAGAGAGTTACGGCTGGCTAAAGGGGCTACTCCTGACGGCGTCTTGGGTTGACTTTGGGACTGATTTAAGCAACTAAGTTTCTCTAAAACTGGAGATCTTCGGTGGGTGCATGTGTGCTCAATTGTTTCAATCATGTCCGACTCTTTGCGACCCCATGAACTATAGCCCCTAGGTTCCTCTGTCCATGGGATTCTCCAGGCAAGAATGTTGGAGTCGGTTGCCATGCCTTCCTCCAGGGGATCTTCCTGACCCAGGGATCTAATCTGCATCTTCTGCATTGCAGGGAGATTCTTTACTGCTGAGCCCTCTTTGGTGGGTATCCAAGCAAAATTTTGGATTGAGAGAACAAAATAAGAAAACAATGGCTCGGTCTGAGAAATTAGGGTTTAGGGGAGCGAAATTTTAGTGTTTGAGTTCTGTGTTTTCTGCCTTGTGCCTTCTAGGGTTCTTTGATAAGGAAATAACCTGACACGCTAGTGTCTGTTCTGTGCCACACTCAGGGCTTGGCTGAGAAGCAGGGCTAATGCTAACATCCATGCTTCTTATGGCCCTCCTGCCTCTCTTTGTCCCCTTTCTTGCCCCACATGTTTCATCCCATGCATGCACACAGCAATGGCCTATTAATTGGCTTTGTCTCTGACTAATCTTCTTACTAATCAATGAAGCCTTGTAGGGCAGCTAATAAGAAGGGAAGTTAGAAGTATACTAGGGTGGACATTTAACCTTCTGGGATAAGAAGTAGAAACATGAGAAGAGGTGCACCGATGTTAAATTGTTTTTCAGAAATAGGGATGTGATTTGATAAGTACATAAAGTATAACTAGCCAGTGGGGTGAGTCAGATTGGCCATGAGCGTCATGACACTCATCCTCAAAGAGAAGCTTCAGAGCTACTTGAATATCCCTAACTAGGATCAAGATCCATCTTAAAGACTGTGGCTGAGTTTGAGCTTGTTAAGGAGACAACGTGGAGCAGGTATGGCAGTATATAAACCACCCTGAGTCAAAGGAGTAACATAACTAGACAGGACCTGCAGGTATCTAGAACAGGCATTGTTGGCAAGCATTCTACTTAAACTCGTGATTTACGTTTGCTCCAGACTTCTTGGCACATACATCAGATTTCTCCTTTTTATGAGGAACTGATTTAGACCAGAGGTCCTCAAAGATTCATGTGCACCTCAATGTCTTGGAAAGCTCGTGAAAACATAGATGTCTGGATCTAACTCATAGACTTTCTGTGTTAGTAGGTCTGGAGTGAGACCTAAACTGTGCATTTCTAGATCCCCAGATGATGATTGCAACATGAGAGCCACTGAATACTAAGTCTCTTAGTGCTTCAGGAAATTCTTCAGCCTCAATGTTAAAAATGTTTACACTGCTGCTGCTGCTGCTAAGTCGCTTCAGTCATGTCTGACTCTGTGCGACCCCATAGACGGCGGCCCACCAGGCTCCCCCGTCCCTGGGATTCTCCAGGCAAGAACACTGGAGTGGGTATGTTTACACTACCAGAACTTAATGTTGAAATCACAAAAATTAGCTATAGTATATTCTACTCAAATAAAATATTAAAACTTTCCAATGAAAATGTTCCCTCTTCAAATCGTTAGTTGATATCCATCTAAGCCATATTTGTAGGCTTGCTTGCTCAGCTGTATGAGATATTTTGTATCTGTATATATCAGAAAGGGAGAAGGATTACATCTCCACCATTTTGCCTTATTGGGACAAATGTGACTTAGCTTTGTGGTAAAGTATACTATTTTTAATAAAAGATAATTGGAATTATGTAATCCATATTATTTATTGATCATCAAAATATATATTTTTTGCCATTTGAGAAAGGAAATTTTCATTGTCCATTTTATTATATTCAGTAATAAGAGAGATCATTTGCTGTTGCTTTGGAGTTCTGTGACTGTGATCATTTTCATCTGGCTACTTACAGAAAAAAGGCTAAATAGCTTGGAGAGAGAGAGATATATATATGTGTATATATATATATATACACACACACACATATATAACTGTATAATATAGTTTTATATATAATTTATATATATATAATTGTACAATATAGTTATATATAATGTAATTTATATATATATATTGCATTATGAAACATTATAAGACTACACAATAGGACTACATTTTTAAATGTACCATTAGTTTATATATTCTCTTCAGATTAAATTTAAATAAATAATGAATTATAAGACTGAATACATCTTACTATTTAGAGTTAGATAAAAAACTAAAAAAAAATGGAAAAGCCATCAGAATTGGTGATCCTCTGCTTTACTAAGTATGGAGAGACAACACTGGAGACTGATGAGACTGGCAGAAGTTCTCTTTATATAACGCATCCTGAATAGACAAATAGGAAGTCCAGTTGATTCAAACGTCATCAACCATAATCATCCATTCAAAAATATCTGCCCCAGAGGTCAAGAGATCCGCGACAGAAACAGCTGCACAATAGATTAACACTAATTATAATAGTATTAATAGCTAGCATTTACCAAGTGCTCATATGGACAGGAATTTTAAATGCATTATTTCAACTGATTCTTGTACCCTCATCCCTCCTTACCCAACGTGGGAACTGCAGCTTACAGGACTTTCTTGATAATCTAAAGGACAAGAAACTAGTAAATATTAGAATCAGAGTTTGAAACAATTAGTCTCCAAAGCCTAAAAAACGGGAAAAATGTTATGGTTTAGAACGGACTCGTCTGTCACTAGATGAACTGATTACAGTTTAAAGCTCATTGTATGACCATTAATGTCTTAACCACAAAGTCTCTTCAAGCCAGATTTAGTATCATAAGTCAGAATAGAGAATCATATTTACCTATCTGCTTCAGCAAAATTAATTCAAGGCACTTAGAATTATAAAATATTATGGTTTCTAGAATAATATCCTGCCTGTATTGTGTTTAATAACTACTGGAGTCAGAGAAGAAAGAGATGAACAGGCTCAGATGCTGTGATTGGACCTAGAAAGGAGATAATACTAAGAATTCTGCTCAGATTATGCAGTCTTCTGATGTTCCTAATATGGCATCTTGTATCTTCCTTGCCTTAAGAATTGCAAGTCTCTTTCAGGTCTAATCTTCTCTCTAAAGTAGCCCTTATCCTTATCTGTCCCCTCATAAAAAAATTAATTCTTCTCAACATTTCATATGTATCTAATCTTTATCTTTGCAAATGATGAAAGCAAATCAGACATTGAAAGTAGATGGGTTTTTATTAGTTTTAATGCACAAAACTGTGTATCACATAAAAGTCTCTCTGTGCCTGTCAAATAAAAACACTCATCTTTCCTTACAATGTACATTTCCACAAGTACCTGTTTTATTCCATTTAAGTCAATGATTTTCCATTAATCCCCTATAGCAGGAAATGCAAATACACTTTTAAGATTCTGTACCTGACTTCAAAGAGTTTACAATATATGGACCAAGCAGAATGACTTAAGTAAATAAAGAGTGATAATAAAAGCCCAAAGCACAATGAGGCATGCAGAAAAGTGTTTTAAGAGAACTCAGAGGAGGAGGGAAGTATAACAAGTCAAAGATTCACATGCTCTACTTACTATATAAAAATAGATTAATTTTGAAACAAGTTTTGTCAAGAAACTTATATAAAGATAATAAAAGCAAACATAGTTAAAGAATATGTATTTATTTTTTCTTATTTAAAAAAACTAGTTTTATAAAGCAATCTTAGGTTTATAACAAAATGAAAAGTTACAGAGATTTCTCACGTGCCCTTTGCCCCTACACGGGCATAACCTCCCCTATTATCTGCATCACTCCTGAGAATGGTACTTCTCTTTCCAAGATGAATGTGCATTGACACATCACAATCACCAAAAGGTCACAGTTCACATGATAGGTCACTCTTGTTGCACATTCTATAGAATTGGATAGAAGAATAACAGTACGTGTTAATCATTCTACCTTTCATGGATCACAGCCTTGCCGTCATGAAGGGGCTTGTGTAACACGATGAAGATATGAGTCATGCTATGCAGGGCCCCTCAAGATGGATAGGTCAAAATGAAGAGTTCTGACAAAACATGGTCCACTGGAGGAGGAAATTGCAACCTACTCCAGTATTCTGGCCTAGAAAACCCCACGGACAGTATGAAAATGCCAAAAGATACGACACAGGAAGATAAGCATTGAAGTTGTCCAACAACTACTGGGCAAGACCAGAGGGCAATTATCAGTAGCTCCTGAAAGAATGAAGCAACTGGACCAAAGCAGGAATGATGCCAGTTGTTGATGCATCTGGTGGTGAAACTTCGTGGCTCAGATCATAAACTCCTTATTGCAAAATTCAGTCTTAAATGAAAGTAGGGACAACCATAACCACTTAGGTATGACAAAAATCTAATCCCTTATGGATGTGATGAATAGATTCAAAGGATAATCTGGTAGACAGAGTATCTGAAGAACTGTGGAGGTTCATAACAATATAAGGAGGCAGTGACCAAAACCATCCCCAAGAAAAGAAATGCAAGAAGGCAAAGTGGTTGTCTTAGGAGCCTTTACAAATAGCTGAGGAAAGAAGAGAAGCAAAAAGCAAGGGACAGAGGGAAAGAAATATCCATTGAATGCAGAGTTTCAGAGAATAGCAAGGAGAGATACGAAGGACTTCTTAAAAGAACAATGCAAAGAATCGAGGAAAGCAGGACAATGGGAGAGACTAGAGATCTTTTCAAGAAAATATCAAGTAAACATTTCATGCAAAAGACAGAAATGGTAAGGACCTAACAGAAGAAGAAGAGATTAAGAAGAGGTGGCAAGAAAACACAGAAGAACTTTAAGAAAAAGGTTTTAATGACCCAGATAGCCACAATGATGTGGTCACTCACCTAGAGTAGGACATCCTGGAGTATGAAGTCAAGTTGGCCTTAGGAAGCCTTACTACAAACAAGGCTAGTAGAGGTGATGGAATACCAGCTGAACTCGTTCATCCAGTTCAGTTCAGTCACTCAGTCATGTCCAACTCTCTGCAACCCCATGGACCGCAGCATGCTAGGCCTCCCTGTCCATCACCAACTCCCAGAGTTTACTCAAAGTCATGTCCATTGAGTCAGTGATACCATCCAACCATCTCATTCTTTGCCGTCCCCTTCTCCTCCTGCCCTCAATCTTTCCCAGCATCAGGGTCTTTTCAAAGGAGTCAGTTCTTTGCATCAGGTGGCCAAAGTATTGGAGCTTTAGCTTCAGCATCAGTCCTTCTAATGAATATTCAGGACTGATTTCCTTTAGGATGGACTGGTTGGATCTCCTTGCTGTCCAAGAGACTCTCAAGAATTTTCTCCAACACTGCAGTTCAAAAGCATAAATTCCTCAGTGCAGTCTAGGATGGTCATAACTTTTCTTCTAAGGAGAAAGCATCTTTTATTTATTTTTTTTTTAATTTTATTTTATTTTTAAAGTTTACAATATTGTATTAGTTTTGCCAAATATCGAAATGAATCCGCCACAGGTATACATGAGTTCCCCATCCTGAACCCTCCTCCCTCCTCCCTCCCCTTACCATCCCTCTGGGTTGTCCCAGTGCACCAGCCCCAAGCATCCAGTATCGTGCATCGAACCTGGACTGGCAACTCGTTTCATACATGATATTATACATGTTTCAATGCCATTCTCCCAAATCTTCCCACCCTCTCCCTCTCCCACAGAGTCCAAAAGACTGTTCTATACATCTGTGTCTCTTTTGCTGTCTCGTATACAGGGTTATTGTTACCATTTTTCTAAATTCCATATATATGCGTTAGTATACTGTATTGGTGATTTTCTTTCTGGCTTACTTCACTCTGTATAATAGGCTCCAGTTTCATCCACCTCATTAGAACTGATTCAAATGTATTCTTTTTAATGGCTGAGTAATACTCCATTGCATATATGTACCACTGCTTTCTTATCCATTCATCTGCTGATGGACATCTAGGTTGCTTCCATGTCCTGGCTATTATAAACAGTGCTGCGATGAACATTGGGGTACACGTGTCTCTTTCCCTTCTGGTTTCCTCAGTGTGTATGCCCAGCAGTGGGATTGCTGGATCATAAGGCAGTTCTATTTCCAGTTTTTTAAGGAATCTCCACACTGTTCTCCATAGTGGCTGTACTAGTTTGCATTCCCACCAACAGTGTAAGAGGGTTCCCTTTTCTCCACACCCTCTTCAGCATTTATTGCTTGTAGACTTTTGGATCGCAGCCATTCTGACTGACGTGAAATGGTACCTCATAGTGGTTTTGATTTGCATTTCTCTGATAATGAGTGATGTTGAGCATCTTTTCATGTGTTTGTTAGCCATCTGTATGTCTTCTTTGGAGAAATGTCTATTTAGTTCTTTGGCCCAATTTGATTGAACACCATACACAAAAATAAACTCAAAATGGATTAAAGATCTAAACATAAGACCAAAAACTATAAAACTCCTAGAGGAGAACATAGGCAAAACACTCTATGACATACATCACAGCAGGATCCTCTATGACCCACCTCCCAGAATATTGGAAATAAAAGCAAAAATAAACAAATGGGACCTAATTAAACTTAAAAGCTTCTGCACATCAAAGGAAACTATTAGCAAGGTGAAAAGGCAGCCTTCAGAATGGGAGAAAATAATAGCAAATGAAGCAACTGACAAACAACTAATCTCAAAAATATACAAGCAACTCCTACAGCTCAACTTGAGAAAGCATCTTTTAATATCATGGCTGCAGTCACCATTTGCAGTGATTTTGGAGCCCCCAAAATAAAGTCTCTCACTGTTTCCACTTTTTCTCCATCTATTTGCCATGAAGTGATGGGACCAGATGCCATGATCTTAGTTTTCTGAATGTTGAGCTTTAAACCAACTTTTTCACTCTCCTCTTTGAATTTCATCAAGAGGCTCTTTAGTTCTTCGATTTCTGCCAAAAGGGTGGTGTCATCTGCATATCTGAGTTTGTTGTTATTTCTCCTGGCAATCTTGATTCCAACTTGTGCTTCATCCAGCCCAGCGTTTCTCATGATGTACTCTGCGTATAAGTTAAATAAGCAGAGTGACAATATACAGCCTTGATGTACTCCTTTCCCTATTTGGAACTAGTCTGTTTTAAGTGTCCATTTCTAACTGTTGCTTCCTGGCCTGCATACAGATTTCTCAGAAGGCAGGTCAGGTGGTCTGGTATTCCCATCTCTTGAAGAATTTTCCACAGTGTGTTGTGATCCACACATTCAAAGGCTTTGGCATAGTCAATAAAGCAGAAGTAGATGTTTTTCTGGAACTCTCTTGCTTTTTTGATGATCCAGTGGATGTTGGCAATTTGATCTCTGGTTCCTCTACCTTTTCTAAAACCAGCTTGAACATCTGGAAGTGCACAGTTCATGTATTGCTGAAGCCTGGCTCAGAGAATTTTGAGCATTACTTTACTAGTGTGTGAGATGAGTGAAATTGTGCGGTAGTTTGAGCATTCTTTGGCATTGCCTTTCTTTGGGATTGGAATGAAAACTGACCTTTTCCAGTCCTGTGGCCACTGCTGAGTTTTCCAAATTTGTCAGCATGTTGGGGGCAGAACTTTCACAGCATCATCTTTTAGGATTTGAAATGGCTCAACTGGGATTCCATCACCTCCACTAGCTTTGTTCATAGTGATGCTTCCTAATGCCCACTTGACTTTGCATTCCAGAATGTCTGGCTCTTGGTGATAATCACACCATCATGATTATCTGGGTCATGAAGATCTGTTTTATATAGTTCTTCTGTGTATTCTTGCCACCTCTTCTTAATATCTTCTGCTTCTGTTAGGTCCACACCATTTTTGTCCTTTATTGTGCCCACCTTTGCAAGAATATTTCCCTTGGTATCTCTAATTTTCCTGAAGAGATCTCTAGTCTTTCCCATTCTATTGTTTTCTTCTATTTCTTTGCATTGATTACTGAGGAAGACTTTCTTGTCTCTTCTTGCTATTCTCTGGAATTCTGCATTCTAATGGGTATATCTTTCCTTTTCTCCTTTGCCTTTACCTTCTCTTCTTTTCTTAGCTATTTGTAAGGCCTCCTCAGACAGCCATTTTGCTTTTTTGCATTTCTTTTTCTGGCGGATGGTCACTGCTTCCTATACATCACCATCCTCTGTCCATAGTTCTTCAGGAACTCTGTCTATCAGATCTAATCCCTTGAATCTATTTGTCATTTCCACTGTATATGGGATTTGATTTAGGTCATACCTGAATGGTCTAGTGGTTTTCCCTACTTTCTTCAATCAAGTCTGAATTTTGCAATAAGGAGTTCATGATCTTTGCCAAAGTCAGCTCTTGGTCTTGTTTTTCCTGACTGTATAGAGCTTCTCCATCTTCAGCTCCAAAGAATACAATCAATCTGATTTCAGTATTGATCATCTGGTGATGTCCATGTGTAGAGTCTTCTCTTGTGTTTTTGGAAGAGGGTATTTGCTATGACCAGTGCATTCTCTTGGCAAAACTCTGTTAGCCTTTGCCCTGCTTCATTCTGTACTCCAAGGCCAAATTTGCCAGTTACTCCAGGTATCTCTTAAACTTCCTACTTTTACATTCCAGTCCCCTATAATGAAAAGGATATCTTTTGGATTGTTAGTTCTAGAAGGTCTTGTAGGTCTTCATAGAACTGTTCAACTTCAGCTCTTCAGGATTACTGGCCGGGGCACAGACTTGGATTACTGTGACATTGAATGGTTTGCCTTGGAAATAAACAGAGATCATTCTGTCATTTTTGTTATTGCATCCAAGTACTGCATTTTGGACTCTTTTGTTGACTATGATGTCTACTCCATTTCTTTTAAGGGGTTCTTACCCATGGTAGTAGATATAATGGTCATCTGAGTTAAATTCACCCATTCCAGTCCATTTTAGTTTGCTGATTCCTAAAATGTCGATGTTCACTCTTGCCATCTCCTGTTTGATCACTTCTAATTTACCTTGATTCATGGACCTAACATTCCAGGTTCCTATGCAATAGTTTTCTCCCCAGCATCAGACTGTACTTCCATCAGCAGTCACACCCACAGCTGGGTGTTTTTTCACTTTGGCTCCATCTCTTCATTCTTTCTGGAGTTATTTCTCCACTGTTTTCAAGTAGAATATTGAGCAACTACCGACTTGGGGAGTTCATCTTTCAGTGTCCCATATTTTTGCCTTTTCATGCCACAGATCAGATCAGATCAGATACCACAGAAAGGAATGGCAAACCACTTCAGTATTCTTGCCTTGAGAGCCCCATGAGCAGTATGAAAATACCTACAGTTGGGTCATGTTTTTTGATTCATTCTGACAATCTCCATCTTTTAACTGATTCAGTTAAACCATTTATATTCAAATTGGTTATTGATCCAGTTGGTTTTAATTTAGCGTTTTATATTACTACATTTTCTCTCATTTATTAGCATATCATTATACTTTTTTCTTTCTTTTTTTTTTTTTGTGGTTGCCCTAGAGTTTACAAAATGCATTTATAACTAATTAGTTCAAATCAACTTTCAAATAACACTGTATCACTTCACATGTGTGTGAATGCCTTCTAGTAACAAAATAATTCGAATTCCTTCCTCTTGTCCTTTGTACCATTGCTTTCTTTCATTTCAAATAAATACAGACTTGAACATGTAAATATGTGATTGATACATTATTGCTAGTACTATTTTGAACAAACTGTTTCCTGTCAGATCAGTTAAGAATAAGAAAAATAAATGTTTTTTATTATACTTTTGCTTATTCTTTCTTTGATACTCTTCCTTTTTAATGTAGACCGAAGTTTCTGACTTACTATTTTTCTTCTCTCTGAAGGGCTTCTTTTAACGTTTGCAAGGTAAGGGCAGGTCTACTGGCAACTAATTCACTCAAGCTTTTTTTGTTTGTTTGAGAATGTCTTCATTTCTCTTCACTTTTGAAGGGTAATTTCACAGGGAACAGAATTCTAGGTTCGCCAGGTTTTTCCTCTTGTCGACTGAAAAATTAGTCACCACCTGGAAGTACAGTTGTTTTATTTGGTGGGAATGGTAAGGACTCTGAACCCTGGGAGATAGCGTCTCACTAACTGAGAAAACTGGTTCAAGGAGGTTGAAGGGGGAGTAAGACTATAAACACGTTTGCAACAAAGGGAGCAGGCAGTCTGAACATCAAAGACTACTGTGAGGTAAGGAAAAATTAAATACCAAGTTAAGGAGTTTAGTATTCTATCTGTGGAAAGATGCAAGCTTCTAGGTCCACTGAATTCATCTTTTCAATATGCACCTCAGCTATCTGGGGCAAAATCTTGTTTCCTTGTTCACCTTATGGAGTGACAAATGTAGCGGATGGTCACTTCTTACATTCAGTCCCCACTCCCCAAATCCTCAGACTCCTCAGCAGTCACCATGGAGGGTGTGGCATCTGCTGGATTGAAGTTTGGGGAGCCCTCATTCACATTTGGAGGCCAGAAATCGCTTATGGCTGTGACACTTCTTGCCAACCAATATGGCAGGAAATATTTCATTTCACACTCTAAACACTCTATTTCAGTCCAACCTCTTCTTACTCTTATAATTTCTGAGGAAAAAATGGATATAATGCTTATCTTTATTCCTCTCTAGATAATTTTTTCCCTAGCTTTTTATCAGGAATTTTTCCTTAACTTTAATTTTCCATTGTTTGAAAAGAATATGCTGATGTGTTGTTTTATTAGCATTTCTCCTGCTTGATGTTTTTATGAGGTTCCTGGAGCTATAGTTGGCTTTCTGACATTAATTTTGACAAATTTCCTGTAATTGCTGTTGCAAATATTTCTTTTGTTCTTTCCTGTCCTGATTCTCCTTCTGACGTTCTCATTATTCACATGTTATATACATTTTGTGACTTCCCTGGTGGCTCAGATGGTAAAGAATCTGCCCACTATGCTGGAGACCCACGTTCAGTTATTGGGTCAGGAAGATCCCCTAGAGAAGAAAATGGCAACCCACTCCAGTATTCTTGCCTGAAGGATTCCATGAACAGCTACCTTTTGTAGTTGTCTCACAGTCTTTGGACATTTTGTCTTTCTTAATAGTCATTAGTTTCCCTCCTTTTCACCTTTCTAGGATTCTTTTGATAGGTCCTCTGTTTCAGAAACAACTTCCTCAGCCGCATCGAGTCTGCTAATAAGCCCATTGGAGACATTCTTTACTTGTCTTACAATGTTTTTTTGTTTTTTGTTTTTTGTTTTATCTCTAGCATTTCTTTTCGGTTCTTTTTGAGGATTTCCAGCTCCCTATTTCCATTGCCCATATGTTATTGCATGCTGGGCACTTTATCCATTAGAGCCCTGAGCATGTTAATCACTATTATTTTAAATGCTCAGTCTGATAGGTCCAGCATGCCTGCCATGTCTGGTAATGAAGCTTGCTCAGTTTTTTCAGACTGTGTTTTTTGCCTTTTCTATGACTTGCAATTTTTTTTTTTCCCTTGATAGGGGACATAATGTACTGGGTAAAATAAACTGCTATAAATAGGCTTCAAGTAACATGCTGTTAAGGTGTGTTCTATAGTCCTGTTATCAGATCTGAGTGCTTTAGCTAGCCTGTGCCTCTGGACTGTAAACTTCACAAATGCTTTTCAGTTTTTTTCTCTCTAATGTGAGACAGGATGGCTACAGTGGGCTGGATTTGGGTAAATCCCTTACCCAAGCTTTTTGAAAGTGAAAAGAAAGGGAAAGTGTCAGTTGCTCAGTCGTGTTTGACTCTTTGAGACCTCATGAATTATAGTCCACCAGGCTCCTCTGTCCATGGAATCTCCAGAGAGAATATTCGAGTGGGTAGCCATTCCCTTCTCCAGGGAACCTTCCTGACCCAGGCCCTGAACTCGGGTCTCCTGGACTGCAGGAAAATTCTTTATCATCTGAGCCACCAGGAAAGCCCACACAAGTTTTTTAGACTCTGATGATTCCCCAGAAGGTTAGACTCTGGTGACCATTTTTGCCCTTGGGGCAGCCTAGTTAAGAGAAACAGAGAGCTCTAGAGTATTTCAAAACGGTTCCTTTTCCATTCTCCCCGTGGGAATCTGGCTGAGTTCCTCTAGGCAAATCTCCCATTGTTGTTGAGTCCCCTGGGACTGGGTCCCCCTGGAGTTTTTTACTCTCACGGGTGTCCACATTGAGACTCCAGCAACTCATTAACTCCAGTTCAGGTTTTCCTACCTGAGCCTTGGTTTCCATGGTGATTTCTGCTTATGCGTCTCTGCTCAAATAAGGTATGGCTTCTGTGTTTACCTGTGTGTGTCTTGAACTTGAGGAGCAGTGGTTTCTCCAGTGTCTTCCCCCCTCTTATAGATTCAAGAGAGTTTTTGGTTTTCCTTTTTTTTTTTTTAATTTGTTCTTTCTTTTTTATTAATTAATTTATTTATTTATTGGAGGCTAATTACATATGGATGTGAGAATTGGATTGTGAAGAAAGCTGAGCACCAAAGAATTGATGCTTTTGAACTGTGGTGTTGGAGAAGACTCTTGAGAGTCCCTTGGACTGCAAGGAGATCCAACCAGTCCATTCTAAAGGAGATCAGTCCTGGGTGTTAATTGGAAGGACTGATGCTAAAGCTGAAACTCTGGTACTTTGGCCACCTCACGCGAAGAGTTAACTCATTGGAAAAGACCCTGATGCTGGGAGGGATTGGGGATAGGAGGAGAAGGGGATGACAGAGGATGAGACGGCTGGATGGCATTACTGACTCGATGGACATGAGTTTGAGTAAACTCTGAGAATTGGTGATGCACAGGGAGGCCTGACGTGCTGTGATTCAAGAGGTCGCAAAGAGTTGGACACGACTGAGCGACTAAACTGAACTGAACGGAATTACTTTACAATATTGTATTGGTTTTGCCATACATTGACATGAATCCATCACGGGTATACATGTGATCCCCATCCTGAACCCCCCTCCCACCTTCATCCCCATCCCATCCCTCTGGGTCATCCCAGTGCGCCAGCCCTGAGCACCCTGTATCATGCATCCAACCTGGACTGGCAATCGATTTCACATATGATAATATACATGTTTCAATGCCATTCTCCCAAACCATCCCACCCTCACCCTCTCCCACAGAGTCCAAAAGACTGTTCTGTATATCTGTGTCTCTTTTGCTGTCTCGCATACAGGGTTATCGTTACCATCTTTCTAAATTCCATATATATGCGTTAGTATACTATATTGGTGTTTTTCTTTCTGGCTTACTTCACTCTGTATAATAGGCTCCAGTTTCATCCACCTCATTAGAACTGACTCAAATGTATTCTTTTTAATGGCTGAGTAATACTCCATATTGTATATGTACCACTGCTTTCTTATCCATTTGTCTGCTGATGGACATCTAGGTTGTTTCCATGTACTGGCTATTATAAACAGTGCTGCAATGAGCATTGGGATAGCCATATCTCTTTCAATTCTGGTTTCTTTGGTGTGTATGCCCAGCAGTGGGATTGTGGGGTCATATGGCAGTTCTATTTCCATTTTTTAAGGAATCTCCACACTGTTCTCCATAGTGGCTGTACTAGCTTACATTCCCACCAACAGTGTAAGAGGGTTCCCTTTTCTCCACCCCCTCTCCAGCATTTATTGCTTGTAGACTTTTGGATAGCAGCCATTGTAACTGGCATGAAATGGTACCTCATTGTGGTTTTGATTTGCATTTCTCTAATAATGAGTGATGTTGAGCATCTTTCATGTGTTTGTTAGCCATCTGTATGTCTTCTTGGGAGAAATGTCTGTTTAGTTCCTTGGCCCATTTTTTGATTGGGTCGTTTATTTTTCTGGAATTGAGCTGCAAGACTTGCTTGTATATTTTTGAGATTAATTCTTTGTCAGTTGCTTCATTTGCTATTATTTTCTCCCATTCTGGAGGCTGTCTTTTCACCTTGCTTATAGTTTCCTTTGTTGTGCAAAAGCTTTTAATTTTAATTAGATCCCATTTGTTTATTTTTGCTTTTATTTCCAATATTCTGGGATGTGGGTCATTGAGTATCCTGCTGGGATTTATGTCAGAGAATGTTTTGCCTATGTTTTCCTCTAGGAGTTTTATAATTTCTAGCCTTACTTTTAGATCTTTAATCCATTTTGCATTTATTTTTGTGTATAGTGCTAGAAAGTGTTCTAGTTTCATTTTTTTTTACAAGTTGTTGACCAGTTTTCCCAGCACCACTTGTGTCTTTTCTCCATTATATATTCTTGCATCCTTTGTCAAGGATAAGGTGACCATAGGTGCGTGCATTTATCTCTGGGCTTTCTATTTTGTTCCATTGATCTATATTTCAGTCTTTGTGCCAGTACCATACTGTCTTGATGACTGTGGCTTTGTAGTAGAGCCTGAAGTCAGGTAGCTTGATTCCTCCAGTTCCATTCTTCTTTCTCAAGATTGCTGTGGCTATTCAAGGTTTTTTGTATTTCCATACAAATTGTGAAATTGTTTGATCTAGTTCTGTGAAAAATACCATTGGTAGCTTGATAGGGATTGCATTGAATCTATAGATTGCTTTGGGTAGTATACTCATTTTCACTATATTGATTCTCCCAATCTATGAACACAGTATATTTCTCCATCTATTTGTGTCCTCTTTGATTTCTTTCACCAGTGTTTTATAGTTTTCTTTAAAAAATCCTCTTGATGAAGCTCAAAGAGGAGCGTGAAAAAGTTGGCTTAAAACTCAACATTCAGAAAACGAAGATCATGGCATCTGGTCCCATCACTTCATGGGAAATAGATGGGGAAACAGTGTCAGACTTTATTTTTTGGGGCTCCAAAATCACTGCAGATGGTGACTGCAGCCATGAAATTAAAAGACTCTTACTCCTTGGAAGAAAAGTTATGACCAACCTAGATAGCATATTCAAAAGCAAAGACATTACTTTGCCAACAAAGATCTGTCTAGTCAAGGCTATAGTTTTTCCATTGGTCATGTATGGATGTGAGAGTTGGGCTGTGAAGAAAGCTGAGCGCCGAAGAATTGATGCTTTTGAACTGTGGTGTTGGAGAAGACTCTTGAGAGTCCCTTGGACTGCAAGGAGATCCAACCAGTCCATTCTAGAGGAGATCAGTCCTGGGTGTTCTATGAAAAGAATGATGCTAAAGCTGAAACTCCAGTACTTTGGCCACCTCATGCGAAGAGTTGACTCATTGGAAAATACTCTGATGCTGGGAGGGATTGAGGGCAGGAGGAGAAGGGGACGACAGAGGATGAGATGGCTGGATGGCATCACTGACTCGATGGACATGAGTCTGAGTGATCTCCGGAAGTTGGTGATGGACAGGGAGGCCTGGCATGCTGCAATTCATGGGGTCGCAAAGAGTTGGACATGACTGAGTGACTGAACTGAATGACTGACTGATATATAGGTCTTTTGTTTCTTTAGGTAGATATATTCCTAAGTATTTTATTCATTTCATTGCAATGGTGAATGGACTTGTTTCCTTAATTTCTCTTTCTGTTTTCTCATTGTTAGTGTATAGGAATGCAAGGGATTTCTGTGTGTTGATTTTATATTCTGTGACTTTACTATATTCATTGATTAGCTCTATTAATTTTCTGGCGGAGTCTTTAGGGTTTTCTATGTAAAGGATCATGTCATCTACAAACAGTGAGAGTTTTACTTCTTCTTTTCCAATCTGGATTCTTTTTATTTCTTTTTCTGCTCTGACTGCTGTGGCCAAAACTTCCAAAACTATGTTGAATAGTAGTGGTGAGAGTGGGCGCCCTTGTCTTGTTCCTGACTTTAGAGGAAATGCTTTCAATTTTTCACCAATAAGAATAATGTTTGCTGTGGGTTTGTCATATATAGCTTTTATTATGTTGAAGTATGTTCCTTATATTCCTGCTTTCTGGAGGGTTTTTATCATAAATGGCTGTTGAATTTTGTCAAAGGCTTTCTCTGCATCTATTGAGATAATCATATGGTTTTTATTTTTCAATTTGTTAATGTGGTGTGTTACATTGATTGATTTGAAGATATTGGAAAATCCTTGCATCCCTGGGATAAAGCCCACTTTGTCATGGTGTATGATTATTTTAATATGTTGCTGGATTCTGTTTACTAGAGTTTTGTTAAGGAGTTTTGCATCTATGTTCATCAGTGATATTGGCCTGTAATTTTCTTTTTTTGTGGCATCTTTGTCAGGTTTTGCTATTAGGGTGATGGTGGCCTCATAGAATGAGTTTGGAAGTTTACCTTCCTCTGCAATTTTCTGGAAGAGTTTGAACAGGATAGGTGTTAACTCTTCTCTAAATTTTTGGTAGAATTCAGCTGTGAAGCCGTCTGGACCTGGGCTTTTGTTTGCTGGAAGATTTTTGATTACAGTTTCAATTTCCATGCTTGTGATGGGTCTGTTAAGATTTTCTATTTCTTCCTGGTCCAGTTTTGGAAATTTGTACTTTTCTAAGAATTTATCCATTTCTTCCACGTTGTCCATTTTATTCGCATATAATTGTTGATAGTAGTCTCCTATGATCCTTTGTATTTCTGTGTTGTCTGTTGTGATCTGTCCATTTTCATTTCTAATTTTGTTGATTTGATTTTTCTCCCTTTGTTTCTTGATGAGTCTGGCTAATGGTTTGTCAGTTTTATTTAACTTCTCAAAGAACCAGCTTTTGGCTTTTCTGATTTTTGCTATGGTCTCTTTTGTTTCTTTTGCATTTATTTCTGCCCTAATTTTTAAGATTTCTTTCCTTTTACTAACCCTTGGGTGCTTTATTTCTTCCTTTTCTAGTTGCTTTAGGTGTAGAGTTAGGTTATTTATTTGACTTTTTTTCTTCTTTCTTGAGATAAGCCTGTATTGCTATGAACTTTCCCCTTAGGACTGCTTTTACCGTGTCCCATAGGTTTTGGGTTGTTGTGTTTTCATTTTCACTCGTTTCTATGCATATTTTGATTTCTTCTGTGATTTGTTGGTTGTTCAGCAGTGTATTGTTCAGCCTCCATATGTTGGAATTTTTAATAGTTTTTCTCCTGTAATTGACATCTAACCTTACTGCATTGTGGTCAGAAAAGATGCTTGGAATGATTTCAAATTTTTTAAATTTACCAAGGCTAGATTTATGGCCTAGGATGTGATCTATCCTGGAGAAGGTTTCATGTGTGCTTGAGAAAAAGGTGAAATTCATTGTTTTGGGGTGAAATGTCCTATAGATATCAATTAGGTCTAACTGGTCTATTGTATCACTTAAGATTTGTGTTTCCTTCTTAATTTTCTGTTTAGTTGATCTATCCACAGGTGTGAGTGGGGTATTAAAGTCTCACACTATTATTGTGTTATTATTAATTTCCTCTTTCATACTTGTTAGCCTTTGTCTTACATATTACAGTGCTCCTATGTTGGGTGAATATATATTTATAATTGTTATATCTTCTTCTTGGATTGATCCTTTAATCATTATGTAGTGTCCTTCTTTGTCTCTTTTCACAGCCTTTGTTTTAAAGTCTATTTTATCAGATATGAGTATTGCTACACCTGCTTTCTTTTGGTCTCTATTTGCATGGAATATACTTTTCCAGCCCTTCAATTTCAGTCTGTATGTGTCCTTTGTTTTGAGGTAGGTCTCTTGTAGACAACATATATAGGGGTCTTGTTTTTATATCCGTTCAGCCAGTCTTTGTCTTTTGGTTGGGGCATTCAGCCCATTTACATTTAAGGTAATTATTGATAAGTATGATCCTGTTGCCATTTACTTTATTGTTTTGGGTTCAAGTTTATACACCCTTTTTGTGTTTCCTGTCTAGAGAAGATCCTTTAGCATTTGTTGGAGAGCTTGTTATTTATTTCTTAAATTTTATTGGAGTATAGTTGATTTACAATGTTGGTTTAGTCTCAGGTGAACAGCAAAGTGATTCAGTTTTATGTATATGTAAATACACACACACACACACATATATCCACTCTTCTTCAGATTCTTTTCCCACATAGGTCACTACAGAGTATTGAGTAGAGTTCCCTCTACTATAAAGTAGGTCCTTATTAGTGATCTATTTTATATATAGTAGTGTGCATATTTCAGTCCCAATCTCTCAATTTATTCCCCCTCACCATCAATTGATAAAGATTTTTACCTTTATTAGGATGGACTGGCAACTTCTAAGTTCCTCACAAATGAAAGTGGAAATAGGACACACAGCTTTAATTTTTAGAAAGTTATTTTACACTTTATAATTTTCTAATACACATGTCTTTTCTTCTTATCTAGGAAGAAAAAAAAAAAGCCTTGTCTTTTTTACTTCCCCACTTAAGGTAGACACTAGCCTATTAAAAGCAGTGCTTTTTTGAGACCAGCCATTTACCTTCATAGCCAAGTCACAAAAATAGATATCCTAAAAGCCAACATAGTGATTGCAGAAAGAAGCCTTCTGGAATGGGCAGCCATGGAACAAATGCAGACTAGATGTTTCAGTCCAAAGATCCTAATACCATGGACAATGATCATAAGATACTGATTATGAATGTGTTAATTCATAAGTCACAATTCTAATTATCAGTTTGCCACTGTGCCCCAGTCTATGGAGAGATACAATTTATGCCTTTCTGCAAAGACCTAAAAACAGCATCCCTTAATCTATCATGCCTTTCCTTGTGTACTGTAACATATACAAAATAGGATCCTTGAAAATTAGCATTATGTGCCACTATGGTGAAAAAAAAAACAACAGACTGTATAATTATTTTAAATCAAGTTGTCAAGTTGAAAATAAAATAAAATTATAAATATATTTCAGTTTATCTGAAAATGAATATTAGATATTAAAATGCTGCTCTGAGATAATGGTTATGATGATGTAATTTTTTTCATGTATTTAATGGATTGAATCTTTTGCCACTATTTCTTCCTTCTAAAGCCAGGAAGGGAGTATTTTTTTCTCTTTACTGGCAATTAACTGAATGTATAATTTTGAATAATCATTTATAATTATTTCTTGGGCATGTTCCCAAACCTTTCATCCAATTCCAAAAACCTAGCATATGTGCTGTGCTTTTGAAGTTAGGTTAGAAGTAGAAGTGTTTATAATATGGAGATTGGCAATCATTCCTCTTGAAGTAGGACCAGGACTTGCACTGTGCCACGCAGATGTCAGGAAAGCAACATGCTCCTCTTATAAACTCAGCAGCACACCATTTTACAGAAGTGGTAGCCGTCATTCTCTGCCAAACCTGTCTGCAATGGTCAAGACAGAAAATATGATAGTCATTAAAATGTAATTTCCTTTCTGTGTGTGTGATTCACTAAATTCCATAACAACGAAAACTATAACAACAGAGTTATTAAGATATGAGCTCTTGGATTAATCAGGTCCAGATTGTCTCTTAGTTTTACTACTTACTTTTAGGGTAATTTAGGTAAGTTATTGAATGCTCTGATCTTTAGCTTCATTACCTATAAATGGGGGTCAGCAAAATTTCTCTATGTAGGGCCAGAGAGTAACTGTTTTAGGCTTTGCTGGCCATAGGTTCTCTGTCCCACAACTACACAACTCTGACTTGTAGAGCAAACTCCCTCATAGACAGGATGCAAACAAGTGGATGTTGCTGTGTTCCAAAGAAACTTTATTTCCAGGTATGCAATTTGAAGTTCATATAATTTTCACATGTCACAAACTATTATTCTTCCTTTTATTGTGTTTCAACCACTTAAACATTTAAAATTCATCCTTAGTTCATGGGCCACACTAAAATAGATGGCAGGCAGACTCATGGGCCATAGTTTGCCAAATCCTGCTCTATAAAATGGGAATCATTTTACTAGTTACCTTATGGAAGTATGATTTAGAATAAGAGAGACAGTAAAGTTCTTAGCTCCGTTTTGGCCTTTACAATTTTTATTCAAGTAAGTGTGGTTTGTAGAGAGCAGTCATTCTTGGAGTTAATGTATATTTTCAACTCTGTTGTTACTCATAAGGGTTTTGTGTACCACTTTGAGAAGTGGCTTAAGAGACTGCTTTAGACCCTCCCACTTTCTGAGAACCCTGGCAGCAGGAGGCAGCAGGATGGACAGCACAGCTGCACCAGATGAACTCAGAAGGCTCAGCTGGGGAGCTGGCCCCTTAGCACTGTGCTGCTGCTGCTAAGTCGCTTCAGTCGTGTCCGACTCTGTGTGACCCCATAGACGGCAGCCCACCAGGCTCCCCCGTCCCTGGGATTCTCCAGGCAAGAACACTGGAGTGGGTTCCATTTCCTTCTCCAATGCATGAAAGTGAAAAGTGAAAGGGAAGTCGCTTAGTTGTGTCGGACTCTTTGCGACCCCATGGACTGCAGCACCAGGCTCCTCCATCCATGGGATTTTCCAGGCCAGAGTACTTGAGTGGGGTGCCATTGCCTTCTCTGCCTTAGCACTGGAGGGCTTGGCTAATCCTGGGTTTCAGACAGGCTAGCAGCAATGCTGAGGAAATCTGATTTAGTGGGTTGAACAATGTAGCAGAGGTCACACACATCAAAAAGTGTCCAAGTCAGTGAGTCATTCATACAAAATTTCCTCATTTTGAATACATTCAGAATTACTCCACTGAGCAGAGATTTACAAATTGGATGCAAATCCAATGGGGGATCTATGTGCTAAACTCAAAAATGAAGCATTAAACAAAGAAGACACAAATTGATGTTGGCTATGACAATACATATTTGAGTTTCCTTTGCTGAACAAGGGACCCTACCTGCCAAGTTCACAGCAGTAAAAATTATTCCACTGGTGGGTAATATTGGTCCTGATAGCTCAAGGTATAGAATATTGGTATTGATTTGTTTAGGAGAGATTGTAGGGATTTAACACCCTTGGAGGATTCATGTTGATGTATGGCAAAACCAATACAATATTGTAAAGTAATTAGCCTCTAATTAAAATAAATAGATTTAAAAAAATAAAAATGTACAGGCCAAGCAGTGTACTGTCATTTTCTCATATAAAATTTCTTTAACTCTCTTACTCAACAGTTCACAATATGTACTATATAATGTATACTATAATTATATAGTGTGTATATATGTAATATATAGTATAGTATAATATATAATATAATAGAAAGTAAGTGGTAGAGTCAGATATGATCTATCTGAATCCAAATCCCATTCTCTTTTTTAGCATCAAGGAGAGATTTTCTTTTTTCTTAAAGTGAGTGTGTGAGTGAGTGATAGTCACTCAGTCATGTCCAACTCCCTGCGACCCCATGGACCACATCTGCCAGGCTCCTCCATTCATGGAATTCTCCAGGCAAGAATACTGGAGTGGGTTGGCATGTCCTTCTCCAGTTTCTCTTAAATGTCCCTGTTAACTCTGTTAAACATTTGATAAATTAGTAAAAAGTTAGCTAGCAGATCTGAGCTGGTTCAGTGGAAGAACCCAAAGTTTCCAGGATGAAGGCAGTGCTTATTCAGACTCACCTGGATTTCCTTGTTTTCTAACATGCCATTCCCCTGGTGTCTGGGAAGCTTCCATTATTGCAAATACTGTGGGGTGTTTGTGCCAACTCCTACTTCTCTATAAATATGTAAAGTATTACAGGCAGTGGTGTCTACATCAGGAAGCTAATGAATCATGGGGCCCTCCACAGTGGGTGTGGAGAGCTGCTGGCAGCATGGCATGTTGCCCAGCATGAGTAACACCCCCTGTCCCATGATGGCTTCCCTGGGCATTGGATAGGTCAATAGACTGGCAGCTTTATCTCCAAAAATTAGACATCTATGAGGTAAATCTCATCATGCATCTGGACCCCATCTTTGACTTAAAGAAGAAGAAATTGATTTAGAGATGTTCCCTGCTCAGAAGTTACCAAGACCAAGATTCAAGACTACATCATGCCCTGCAAACCAAAGGCCTGGCAAGGGATGGCATGGCAAAGGATGAGGGCACAGAGAGGAGGTGGCCAAGCTGGACCAAGAGCTGATGCGAGTGGTTCTCTGACGACCTGCCCCCATGCAAGAAGCACTCTGGAAACAGATGTGGCATTATCGATAAAGAAATGGAATATACAAGACACTTGGGAATCAATGGTCTTCAAAACCACACCCAACTTTCCATCCACCAAAGGAGCAATTGAATATCATCTTTCTATTCTCTTTTTAGAAAATATATTATAATTTTCACGGGAAGAGACAAAAAATATGCACTAAAATGTATATGAATTAAAATATTAGACAGCTGTAACAGGTTGTTAATTAATAATACTGATGTGTTATTTTTCTACATTTTGTGATAATTGGTGGTTTAACTTAAAAAAAAACTTTGTTGAGATTTCTTCTGTAATTTATAATAAATATGTACTTTTATCCCTTATTTTTATTCATACTCATGTAGTGTTTTCCTTAAGTTAGGGGTCCCAAAATTGAATATGATTCAAGTACCACAAAACCTGAATCAGCCAAGGGTGAGGTTCTTCTGTTAGCATGCAGTGGTGCCCAATCCAAGACGGCTTCTCTGATGCATAGACATGGTGTCTACTGTATCACAGATTGTTTAGTCATCTCACCATGAATAGTTTTCTCACATTGGCAAATGGTGTGTTGGTGTTCACTGCTCATGTATTCCTTGCCTTAGTCACAAA
Organism: Bos indicus; assembly: GCF_029378745.1. NCBI lineage: Eukaryota > Metazoa > Chordata > Mammalia > Artiodactyla > Bovidae > Bos > Bos indicus. The sequence goes on along the minus strand of NC_091782.1, from coordinate 6,936,894 downwards.
TGACTCAGAAATGGGCAATGTTGAGTTTGCATATGGGAAGCATTTTATCACCTGTGGTCAAGAGCAAGTTATGTGATCTCTCATCTACTTTTTAAGAATCTAATAATGTGAGTTGTTGTTGTTCCATTGCCCAGTCATGTCTGATTCTTTGCAACCCCATGGACTGCAGCAAGCCAGGCTCCCTGTCCCTTACCATCATCCGAAGTTTGCTCAAGTTCATATCCATTGCATCAGTGATGCCATCCAGCCATCTTTTCCTCTGACACCCTCTTCTCCTTCTGCTCTCTATCTTTGCAGCATCAGGGACTTTTCCAATGATTCAGCTGTCACGTCAGATGAGCATATGAGTTGTATTGAGCATTAAATAAAATTGTATGGGAGTAGTTCCTGGCTTACAGGAGAATATCAGTGTTATCTAACATAGTGTTTATCAACATTATTTTTATTGTACAGACCTATGAAAGGCAGAGACTAGTTTGGAGTCTCATTCTTTGGGAATTTATGTTGTAAAGAAAATCTTCCTATTGAGGGTAACAGATGAAAACAATAAGACATCAAAAATTAGTTGGAGTTGTGTTTGATGGAAATGAAGTGTGGTCACTGAGTGAAGTGTGGCCGCGAAGTGGTTCATCCACTGGTTCTGAAGGTGACTCAGTCCTTTACTAGACAGACTACTAAACACACAGGATTCAGATGCAACTTCATAGAATGTTTATCTTTCCATGGCGTTTACTTTGGCAGGGTTCCCAAAAACACTATACAGTAAGTCCCCTGCATACAAATCTTCAAGTTGTGAACTTTTAAAGATGTGAGTATGCATTCTCATGTTCATACATGTGTGTTAGTTCACATGTGTGGGATCCATTCTCAGGTGTGTGCACCCTCTATGAGCGGTTGTGCTTTTGTGAACTTTACTGTACAGTACTGTATCTAGTACAGTAGTACAGTATCCAGTAGCCCAGGATGTCCAGAAGTAAGCTTGAAAACAGTGTGATGTAGCTGGTACTACTGAGCTGTGAGACTAAAAATGTTCTCTTCTACTGAGTCCAAATGTCTGTTCTCTATGTCTGTCTCCTTTGCTGCCCTGCATATGGGATGGTAGGAGAAGGAGAGGTGATTTGAGAGAATAGCATTGACGCACATACATTACCATAGGTAAGACAGATAGCTGGTGGGGGATTTGATGTGTGACAAAGCCAGTGCTCTGCGATAAGCTGGAGGGATGGGGTGGGGAGGGAGATGGGAGGGGAGTCCAAGAGGGAGGGGACACATGTACGCCCATGGCTGGTTCATGTTGATGTACGGCAAAAACCATCACAGTATTGTAAAGTGATTATCCTCCAATTAAGATAGATAAATGGTGACTGCAGCCATGAAATTAAAAGATGCTTACTCCTTGGAAGGAAAGTTATGACCAACCTAGATAGCATATTCAAAAGCAGAGACATTACTTTGCCAACAAAGGTTCGTCTAGTCAAGGCTATGGTTTTTCCTGTGGTCATGTATGGATGTGAGAGTTGGGCTGTGAAGAAAGCTGAGTGCCAAAGAATTGATGCTTTTGAACTGTGGTGTTGGAGAAGACTCTTGAGAGTCCCTTGGACTGCAAGGAGATCCAACCAGTCCATTCTGAAGGAGATCAGCCCTGGGATTTCTTTGGAAGGAATGATGCTAAAGCTGAAACTCCAGTACTTTGGCCACCTCATGCGAAGAGACTCATTGGAAAAGACTCTGATGCTGGGAGGGATTAGGGGTAGGAGGAGAAGGGGACGACAGAGGATGAGATGGCTGGATGGCATTGCTGACTCAATGGACGTGAGTCTGAGTGAACTCCAGGAGTTGGTGATGGACAGGGAGGCCTGGCGTGCTGCGATTCATGGGGTCGCAAAGAGTCGGACACGACTGAGCGACTGATCTGATCTGATCTGAAAATAGATAAATAAAAATAAAACTTAAAAATGTTTTGTTGTTGTTTTTTTTAATGTTCTAAACCTATTGCAGTGCAGTGCTATATAGCCTATGCTGTTAGTTGGGTATCTGGGATAACTTTGTTGGACTTGTATGCAAGTTGGACTGGCAAACATGCTCTTGGACAGAACTCATTCAAAAGGTAGGGGACCTGTATGAACCTCATCATGTCTAAAACTAAATCAGACTCAACCCATAGACATCTGCTTGGTTCTCTTCTGCTCCTTTGATTAGAAGTCAGGAGGAGTTGGGTTCATTCTGCCAGACACACCTGTCATAAGACAACACAAAACCTACAGCCTGACCAGCATCTTGTAAGAATAAGTGCAAGTAATTTTGAGGTCCTGGAAAGAAACTCTTTTATAAATTCAAGAAATCCTTATATCTAACTTTATTCCTGCTGCTTTGTTAAAATAGAGTTTGAAATATAAAAGAACAAAGAAGATCAGCCCTCTCATTATATACAGAAGTAACATTCAGTTTTATTTTGTTTAAAATTATATGTCCGAATTTGTACTTAATGATTTAAAAACCCACATTCTTTTGGAGTAGTTGAATAAAACTCTCACATTTGCATTTGTACAAAATAAACAAATATCTCAGAATTATTGATAATATGCATATCATTTGTTTGAATGATTTTTTCTGTAGTGTGTAGCTAGTTAATAATGTATTTCAGTTGATTGAATTAACATATCCATCTTCTTTGATAAGTTTTGTATCTTCTAGTGGATATGATTGGCCATCAGTTTCTCTAGCAATAAAAATATAAAAAGACAATTTTCATATTTTAATGTCATAGATGAATCTATGCATACAACAAACAAATAAAACACAAGAAAGCCAAACCAGCATCCCACTGTTGAAAAATATTGAAAATATTTTATTTATTGGGCATTTTCATATTCATTTGTATAAAAATTAACTCACTTTCCAAAGACAGAGATAACTGTTTCTTTGAAAAATGAAATAAAGTTATAATACATGATTTAAAATAGTTATTATAATTTCTTTCGCTACATAGTTTGTATTTGACCTTCATAATTAGGTCTTTGCAGCACTGTTTATAATAGCCAGGACATGGAAGCAACGTAGATGCCCATCAGCAGATGAATGGATAAGAAAGCTGTGGTACATATACACAATGGAGTATTACTCAGCCATTAAAAAGAATACATTTGAATCAGTTCTAATGAGGTGGATGAAACTGGAGCCTATTATACAGAGTGAAGTAAGCCAGAAAGAAAAACACCAATACAGTATAGTAATGCATATATATGGAATTTAGAAAGATGGTAACAATAACCCTGTGTATGAGACAGCAAAAGAGACACTGATGTATAGAACAGTCTTATGGACTCTGTGGGAGAGGGAGAGGGTGGGGAGATTTGGGAGAATGGCATTGAAACATGTATAATATCATGTATGAAACGAGTCACCAGTCCAGGTTCGATGCATGATACTGGATGCTTGGGGCTGGTGCAATGGGACGACCCAGAGGGAGGGTATAGGGAGGGAGGAGGGAGGAGGGTTCAGGATGGGGAACACATGTATACCAGTGGTGGATTCATTTTGATATTTGGCAAAACTAATACAACATTGTAAAGTTTAAAAAAGAAATCCATCAGGGAAGCTATTCTCCCTGAAGTACTGTTCTAAATTTAATAAATCTTCCATTCTCAAACTGTGTTTGAGAACAACTCAAAAGAGATAGATCTCCAGGTGGTTCTCATACAACTAAATTTTGAGAAACAATTGTACTATGGTAACTGCCAGATTTGAGCAGTTACCTTTCATGATTTCTTCTTTTCTCACATTTTTTTTCTTTAGCTTTACTGAGGTATAATTGACAAAAAAAATTATAGGATAGTTAAAGTATATTATGTGATGAATTGATATACATATATATATTGTGGAAGAATTCCTCCAATCAATTTAATTAATACACCCATCATCCACATATTTACCTGTTGATGTGTGTTTGAGAACACCAAAGTTCTACTCTCTTAGCAAATTTCAGTTATACAATAGTGCTATCAATACAGTCATCATGTCATACAATAGATCCTTGGCACTTATTCATCTTAAAAATGAAAGTTTTTACCCTTTTACCAAATGCTCCCTATTCCTTCAATGCTCAGTCCCTGTCCACTACATATTTTTTTACTGTTTCTGTGAGTTTGACTTTTAGTTTATCATTTTAGGTCCCACAGGTAAGTGATACAATGCAGTGTTTGTCTTTCTCTCTGTGACTTATTTCACTTAGCGTAATGTTCTCAAGTTGTGTTCATGTTGTTACTAATGACAAGATTTCCTTTTTTTAAATGTTGAGTAATGTTTCATCATGCATGTACCACATTTTCTTATTCATTCATCTGTAGGAGGACACGGGTTGCTTGCATACCTTGGCTATTGTGAATAATGTTGCTGTGAATGTGAGAGCACAGTATTTCATCAAGATAATGATTTTAGGATACATACCCCAGATGTGGGATTACTGGTTTTTATATGATCAATTCAGTCTCTCAGTCTGACTCGTTGTGACCCCATGGACTGTAGCACGCCAGGCCTCCCTGTCCATCACCAACTCCCAGAGCTTACTCAAACTCATGTCCATTGAGTCGGTGATGCCATTCAACCATCTCATCCTCTGTCGTCCCCTTCTCCTCCCATCTTCAATCTTTCCCAGCAGCAGGGTCTTTTCAATGAGTCAGCTCTTTGCATCAGGTGGCCAAAGTATTGGAGTTTCAGCTTCAACATCAGTCCTTCCAATGAACATTCAGGACTGATCTCTTTTAGGATGGACTGGTTGTATCTCCTTGCAGTCCAAGGGACTCTCAAGAGTCTTCTCCAACACCACAATTCGAAAGCATCAATTCTTTGGCACTCGGCTTTCTTTATAGTCCAACTCTCACATCCATACATGACTACTCGGAAAACCATAGCCTTGACTAGATGGACTTTTGTTGGCAAAGTAATGACTCTGCTCCTTAATATGCTGTCTAGGTTGGTCATAACCTTTTATATGAGAGTTCTATTTATAATTTTTTGAGGAATCTTCATATTATTTCCCATAATATCTGTACCAGTTTACCTTCCCACCAAGACTGTATCAGTGTTTCTTTTTCCCCCACATCCTCACCAGCATTTGTCTTTTTGTTTGACGTGCATTTCCCTGTTGCAATGATGTTAATTAGTGGTGTTGAGCACTTGTCCATATGCCTGTTGACCATTTGAGCTTCTTCTTTCAAAAAATATCTATTTACATATTTTGCTTTCGATTTTATTGGGTTATTCATGTTTCTTCAATTAAATTATATGAGCTCCATATATATGTTGGGTATTAATTCCTTATCAGATATGAAGTTTACAAATATTTTCTTCCATTTCATAGACTTCCTTTTTATTGTCTTTCCTTTGCTGTGCAAAAGCTTTTTACTTTGATGTAGTTCTACTTATTTATGTTTGCTTTTTTTTGGCCTTTCCTTTTCTGTATAAAATCCAGTAACTCATTACTAAGACCAATGTCAAGGAACTTACCACCCCTCTCTATTTTCTTCTAGAAATTTTACAATTTCAGGTCTTGCCTTTATGTTTTCAATCCATTTTGCATTGATCATTTTGTATGTGGATGCCCAGTTTTCTCAGCACTATTTATTATAGAGACTATTCTTCACTCATTCTGTGTTTTTTTTTTGCTCTTGTCAAAGATTATTTGACCATTAGCTGTGTGTTAGTTTGGGGGCTCTTGATTCTGTTCCATTGATCTGTATGTCTTCTTTTATGCCAGTACCATACATTTTGATTGCTATAGCTTGATATATAGTCTAAAGTCAGGAAGCATGATGCCTCCAGCTTCACTTTTCTTTTTCAAGATTACTTTGGCTGTTTCAGGTCTTTTGGGGTTCCATACAAATTTAGGGCTGCTTTTTCTATTTCTGTGAAAAATGCCACTGGAATTTTGATAGGGATTACATTGACTCTATAGATAATTTTGATAGTATGGGCCTTTTAGCAATATGAATTCCTCTAATTCTTGAAAATGAAATATCTTTCCATTTATTTGTGCATTTAATTTCTTTCATGAATGCCATCAGTGTACAAATCTTTCACCTCTTTGATTAAATTTATTTCTAAGTATTTTACTTTTTTCCTGATGCTATTGTAAATGCTTCTGATAGTTTGTTGTTGATGTACAGAAATGCAGCTGATTCTCCTATACTGATTGAGCTGGGAAGATCCGCTGGAGAAGGGATAGGCTATCCACTCCAGTAGTATTGGACTTCCCTTGTGGCTCCGCTGGTAAAGGATACACCTGCAATGCAGGAGACCTGGGTTGGATTCCTGGGTTGGGAAGATTCCCTGGAGAAGGGAAAATCTACCCACTCCAATATTCTGGCCTGGAGAATATGACAATAGATCATATCTACTTTCCCATGGTCAATTAGTGTCCACATTGTTGTTCAGTGGTTAAATTGTCTCACTTTTTAGACCTCGTGAACTGCAGCTCACCAGGTTCCTCTGTCCTCCATTATCTCCTGGAGTTTGCTCAAATTCATGTCCATAGGTGATGCAATCTAACCATCTCATCCTCTGCCACCCCTTCCACATCGCATCACTTATTTTATAGACATTGTTCCAGTACTATTGGAAAAGAATTACAAAGCAAGCACAATTTCTTCTAAGAAATAGATACAAGGAAATTATTGCAATACATATATTAGTGCCTTCCTTCACATAAAATGTGTTTCACAATGCTTGGCAGTGTCTTGTATTGGATCTGTCATCTATAAAATGCTCTGTTTAAAACCATACTTATGAAAAGATAAAAAGAAATCAAAATGAATTCAGCAAGGACACAAATATTGATGTAAGTAAGAGGTGTACTGAGTGGCATGAATTATGTAGAAAAATGTTTGTCCTATAGTTTTTTTTTTCTACCACAGTTAAACATAAAGATCCCATCAAAATAGTTACTCCAAGTTTAGGAGCATCACACGGAAAGATCATCAGAAAAAATTATCTTTTCTTCATGTTTCCAAGACGCTGCTCTCAGGCACTTAGACTGACCTCTGAGATTCAAGGTAGGATCTCCAAGCTTGCAATTCTGTGTAAGGCAGGAGACAGAGGGCTGGTGGGAGAAAGTTTGGGACTGTGTTGAACTTATCTTGGGGTAAATGTATTTATAGTAACCAGGATGGGCTCCCCTGATAGCTCAGCTGGTAAAGAATCTGCCTACAATGCAGGAGACCCCAGTTCGATTCCTGGGTCTGGAAAATCCTCTGGAGAAGGGATAGGCTACCCACTCCAGTATTCTTGGGCTTCCCTTTGTCTCAGTCAGTAAAGAAATCTGCCTGCAATGCAGGAGACCTGCATTTGATCCCTGGGTTGGGAAGATCCCCTGGAGAAGAGAAAGGCTACCCACTCCAGTATTCTGGCCTAGAGAATTCCATGGACTGTATAGTCCACTGGATCACAAAGAGTCAGACATGACTGAGCTACTTTCACTTTCAGGACTTGGTGTGCTCTGCTCATCGAAGTGTAAATGTTTCCTACTCTGCCTGGCCTGATTTCCCCAATTTCTACTTCACAACCCACTTCCTTCCTAGGTTCAGTCCCTACCTAGATGACCCTTAATGAGGCCCAAGCATCATGCCCTGTCCCTATATGTAAACGACTTCTGGAAGGAATTAAAATCAATCAGATGACCAGCAATGTATTTTCCTGCCCATATGTACTTTTCTGTCTTGAGATTTGACTTGCTTGGCTGTAGTTGCCAAAACAACCTTTGGAGGATGGACCTGGTTAAGACTCAGCCTCCCTAATCCTCTACAGGCTGCAGGTGTAGCCTTGGGCACTGGCTAAGCTAGGGTCAGATGTCAACTTTGTAAGAGAGCTGGTCAAACCTTTAGCCTTTGTCTATTACTGAGATTCCAGCAAGCCTGAGTCATAATGATCTGAGTTAAACACGTGGAAAGATTATCTGAGTGAGTGAACATGACAGATAAACTGGTCCTCCCATCTTCACTCACTTTGTGAGGCTCACAGAAAAGCCCTCAAATTGATCTCAAAACTTTTTCTGAGCTGGATATAACCTCACAGCTCTTCTTAACTTACTGCTATAGCAAACTATTATGCCATAAGAATGAGAGAAAATGGGCTTCCAGGTCAGTGATCCCAGGGTGGCTTGGGCCGGGCACATAGACGCTCACAGACCCTCCCTGAGCATCTTTTCTCCTAAGCCAAGCACAGGCTCCAGTAGCTGTGTCACATGGCCTTAGCTGTTCCAAGGCATGTGGAATCTTCCTGGACCAGGGATCGAACCTGTGTCCCCTGCATTGGCAGGTGGATTCTTAACCACTGGATCACCAGAGAAGTCCCTAAACTTCACACTGACCACAAAGTTCTGCCCACCTGTCAACTCTCTGAGGAGGCCGGTGTTCATCTGCGACTGTGCCCCAGTTGGCCACTCAATCCCACAAAGGTTGCAAGTGACAAACTGAATTGAATCCCTGATTGACCTTGATCTCAGGCACCTGCACCCTGAAACTCTGCTCGGAGTCCCCACAGATACTGTGCCCACACCGAGGGGGGATACCAAGGTGCACCATCACAGACCTGCCACTCTGATTCCAGCTACCATCCTCTTTCACCTGGATTTCTACAACAGCTTCCTTCCTGGTCTCCCTGCTGCCACACTTGGCCACCTGCAGTCGATTCTCTACTAACAGTCAGCTAACTTTTGAAAACAATACCACAGGTAGCATCGTTTTCTGTTTGGATTATTGTTGTATCCCGTGTCACAGTCCACGCCTGATATATAGCAGAGATCAAGCCCTGAGCCTTTGAAGTGGGAGCACTGACTCCAAGACTCTAGACTACCAGAGAACTAAACCTAGGGAGTGTCAAATAGTGAGAACTCACACAGAGGAAACCACTGGAATTCAAGACCCAGCATCACCCAACCACCAGTAGCACCCTGTGCAGGACACCTCATCTACACAACAAACAGCAAAAATACAAACCCAAGCATCAACAGGATTACCACCTCACTCAGCCTTGTCCATCAGAGGAACAACAAGCAAACAAAAACTCAGCACAAATCTCACTTCATATGAAGCTTTCACAAACTGCTGGACAAACCTTAGGAGGGCAGAAGCCAAAAGGAAGAAAGAATTCAACCTTCTTCAGGGAAAGAATTCAACTTTCCTTGAAGCCTGGGTAAAGGAGACCTCAAACATAATAACTTAAAAAAATAATAATGACAAGGCAGAGAAATACTACACAAATGAAGAAACAAACTAGAAACACAGAAGTCCAAATAAGAGGATATAAGCAAACTACCTGAAAAAGAATTCAGAATAAAGATGATCAAAAACCTTGAAAACAGAATGTGGAAAATACAAGAATCAATTAACAAAGACTTAGAAGAATGAGAGAATAAACATACAGAGACAAAGAACACGATTACTGAAATTAAAAATACTCTAGAAGGAATCAATAGAATATCTGAAGCAGAAGAACGAATCAGTGAACTGGAAGATAAAATGGTGGAAATAACTTCTGAAGAGCAGAATAAAGTAAAAAGAATGAAAAGAACTGAAGATAGTCTCAGAGACCTCTGGAACAATATCAATATCAAATATACCAACATTCGAATTACAGATGAAGAAGAGAAAAAGAAAGTGTATGAGAAAATTTTTGAAGAGATTATAGTTGAAAACTTCCCCAACATGGAAAAGGAAATAGTCCTTGATTAAGTCCAAGAGGCACAAAGAGTCCCATAAAGGATAAACCCAAGGAGAAACACACCAAGATACATACTAATCAAACTAACAAAGACTAAACACAAAGAAAGAATATTAAAAACAACAAGGAAGAAGCAACAAATAACATACAAGGGAAACCCCATATGCTTAACAGCTGATCTTTCTGCAGAAAGTCTGCAGGCCAGAAGGGAATGGCAGGATATATTTAATGTACTGAAAGGGAAAAATCTACAGCCAAGATTACTCTACCTGGCAAGGATCTCATTCAAAATTAATGGAGAAATAAAAAAATTTTCAGACAAGCAAAAGTTAAGAGAATTCAGTACCACCAAACCAGCTTTACAATAAATGTTAAAGGGACTTACATAGTCAAGAAATACAAGAGAAGAAAAAAGATCTGCAAAATCAACCACACACAATTAAGAAAATGGCAACAGGAAAATATATATCAATAATTGCTTTAAATGTAAATGTATTAAATGCTCCAACCAAAAGACACAGACTGGCTGAATGGATACCTAAACAAAATCCATATATATGTTGTCTACAAGAAACCCACTTCAGACCTAAAGACACATATGGATTGAAAGTGAGAGGATGGGAAAATATATTCCATGCAAATGGGAAGCGAAAGAAAGGTGGAGTAACAATCCTCATATCAGACAAAATAGACCTTAAAATAAAGAATACTACAAAAGATAAGGAAGGACACCACATAATGATCACGGGATCAATCCAAGAGGAAGACATAACAATTGTAAAATATCCATGAACCCAACATAGGAGCACCTCAATACATAAGACAAAAACTAACATACATAAAAGGAGAAATTGACAGTAACACAATAATAGTAGCAGACTCTAACACCCCACTCACACCAATGGACAGATCATCAAAAGATAAAATCAATAAGAAAACACAAGTCTTAAATCATACATTAGATGAGATGGATCTCATTGATATCTTCAGGACATTACATCCAAATGCAGAAGAATACAACTTCATCTCAAGTCCACATGGAATATTATCCAGGATAGACGACATCTTGGGTCACAAATCAAGCTTCAGTAAATTTATGGAAATTGAAATCATATCAAGCATCTTTTCTGACCACAATGCTGTGAGACTAGATATCAATTACAAGAAAAAAAATTGTAAGAAACACAAATACATGGACATTAAACAACACGTTTCTAAATAACCAACAGGTTACTGAAGAAATCAAAAGGGAATCAAAAAATTTCTAGAGATAAATGACAATGAAAACAGGACAACTCAAAACCTATGGGAAGCAGCAAAAGCAGTTCTAAGAGGGAAGTTTGTAGCAATACAATCCTACCTCAAGAAACAAGAAAAACATTGAATAGACAGCCTAACTTTACACCTAAAACAACTGGAAAAAGAAGAACAAAAAACCCCAAAATTAATAGAAGGAAAGAAATCATAAAGATCCAAGCAGAAATAAATGAAAAACCATGAAGGAAACAACAGTAAAGATTAATAAAACTAAAAGCTGGTTCTTTGAGAGAATAAACAAAATAAATAAACAAAATAAACAAAATTGAGCCTTTAGCCAGACTCATTGAGAAAAAAAGAGAGAAGAATCAAATCAACAAAATTAGATTTGAAAAAGGAGAGGTTACCACAGACAATGCAGAAATACAAAGGATTACAAGAGAGTATTATGAACAACTCTATGGCAATAAAATGGATAACCTGGAAGGAACAGGCAGATTACTAGAAAACTTCAATCTTCCAAGACTGAACCAGCAAGAAATAGAAATTATGAACAACCCAATTACAAGCACTGAAATTGAATCTGTGATCAAAAATTTCCCCAAAAAACAAAAGCCCAGGACCAGGTGGTTTCACAGGAGAATTCTATCAAACATTTAGAGAAGAGATAATGCCTATCCTTCTACAACTCTTTTGAAAAAATTGCAGAGGAAGGAACACTTCCAAACTCATTCTATAATGCCACCATCACCCTGATACCAAAACCAGACAAAGATAACAACAACAAAAAACTACAGGCCAATATCACTGATGAACATAGATGCAAAAGTCTTCAACAGAATTTTAGAAAACAGAATTCAGCAACATATCAAAAAGCTCATACACCATGATCAAGTTGGGTTTATCCCAGGGATGCAATTATTCTTCAATATTCAAAAATCAATCAACACCATATTAACAAATAGAAAGATAAAAACCATATGATCATCTCAACAGATGCAGAAAAAGACTGACAAAATTCAGCACCTATTTATGATTAAAACTCTTCAAAACATGAGCATAGAAGGAACCCACCTCAACATAGTAAAGGCCATATGTGATAAGCCTACAGCAAACATTATTCTCAATGGTGAGAAACTGAAAGCATTTCCCCTAAGATCAGGGACAAGACAAGGGTGTCCACTTTCACTATTATTCAACATAGTTCTGGAAGTCCTAGCTACACCAATCAGAGAAGAAAAAGAAATAAAAGGAATCCAGATCAAAAAAGAAGAAGTAAAGCTCTCAACTGTTTGCAGATGACATGATACTGTACATAGAAAGCCCTAAAGATAGTATCAGAAAATTACTAGAGCTAATCAGTGAATTTAGCAAAGTTGCAGGATACAAAATCCATACACAGAAATCACTTGCATTTCTTTATACTAACAATGAAAAATCAGAAATAGAAATTAAGGAATCAATCCCATTCACCATTGCAACAAAAAGAATTAAATATCTAGGAATAAACTTACCTAAGGAAACAAAAGAACAGTACACAGAAAATGATAAGACACTAATTTAAGAAATCAAAGACAACATAAACAGATGGAGAAATATTCCATATTCCTGGGTAGGAAGAATCAATACTGTGAAAATGACTGTACTGCCAAACACAATCTACAGATTCAATGCAATCCCTATCAAATTACCAATGGCATTTTTCACAGAACTAGAACACTAAATTTGACAAATCATATGGAAACACAAAAGACCCTGAATAGCCAAAGCAGTCTTGCGAAAGAAGAATGGAGCTTGAGGAAACAACCTCCCTGACTTCAGATTATACTACAAAGCTACAGTCATCAAGACAGTATGGTACTGCACAAAAACAGAAATATAGACCAATGGAACAAGATAGAAAGCCCAGAAATAAACCCACATGCCCATGGGTACCTTATTTTTGACAAAGGAGGTAAGAATATACAATGGGGCAAAGATAGCCTCTTCAATAAATGGTGCTGGGAAAACTGGACAGCTACATGCAAAAGAATGAAATTAGAACACTTCCTAACACCATATCCAAAGAGAAACTCAAAATGGATTAAAGACCTAAATGTAAGACCAGAAACTATAAAACTCTTAGAGGAAAACATAGAACACTCGATGACATAAATCAAAGCAAGATGCTCTATGACCCACCTCCTAGAGTAATGGAAATAAAAACAAAAGTAAACAAGTGGGACCTGATTAAACTTAAAAGCTTTTACACAGCAAAGGAAACTATAAGCAAGGTGAAAAGACAACCCTCAGAATGGGAGAAAAGAATAGCAAATGAAACAACTGACAAAGGATTAATTTCCAAAATATACAAGCAGCTCATATAACTCAATACCAGAGAAACAAACAACTGAATCAAAAAATGGGAAAAATATCTAAACAGACATTTCTCCAAAGAAGACATACGGATGGCTAACAAACACATGAAAAGATGCTCAACATCGCTCAATATTAGAGAAATGCAAATCAAAACTACAATGAGATATCACCTTACACCGGTCAGTATGGCCATCATCAAATAGTCTACAAACAATAAATACTGGAGAGGGTGTGGAGAAAAGGGAACACTCTTGCACTGTTTGTGGTTATGTAAATTAATACAGCCACTATAGAAGATGGAAATCTGCTTGCAGGTCAAGAAGCAACAGTTAGAATTGGACATGGAAAAACGGACTGGTTCTAAATAGGGAAAGGAGTACATCAAGGTTATATATTGTCACCCTGCTTATTTAACTTATATGCAGAGTACATCATGAGAAATGCTGGGCTGGATGAAGCACAAAGCTGGAATCAAGATTTCCAGGAGAAATATCCATACCTCAGACATGCAGACGACACCACCCTTATGGCAGAAAGTGAAGAACTAAAGGGCCTCTTGATGAAAGTGAAAGAGGAGAGTGAAAAAGTTGGCTTAAAACTCAACATTCAGAAAACTAAGATCTTGGCATCTGGTCCCATCATTTCATGGCAAGTAGATGGGGAAACAATGGAAACAGTGAGAAATTTTATTTTATTTTTTTTGAGCTCCAAAATCATGGCATATGATGACTGCAGCCATGAAATTAAAAGACGCTTACTCCTTGGAAGAAAAGTTATGACCAACCTAGACAGCATAATTAAAAGCAGAAACATTACTTTGCCAACAAAGGTCCGTCTAGTCAAAGCTGTGGTTTTTCCAGCAGTCATGTATGGATGTCAGAGTTTGACTATAAAGAAAGCTGAGTGGTGAAGTATTGATGCTTTTGAACTGTGGTGTTGGAGAAGACTTTTGAGAATCCCTTGGACTGCAAGGAGACAGAGAATGAGATGGTTGGATGGCATCACTGACTCAGTGGACATGAGTTTAAATAAACTTCAGGAGTTGGTGATGGACAGGGAGGCCTGGTGTGCTGCAGTCTATGGGGTCGCAAAGAGTCACGCAAAACTGAGTGACTGAACTGAACTGATGGAAGGCGTTATGGAAATTCCTTAAAACACTAGGACTAAAACCACCATAAGAACCAGCAATCCGACTCCTAGGCATATATCTTGATGAAACCAAAATTGAAAAAGGACACATCCATCCCATCGTTCATTGCAGCACTATTTGCAATAGCTAGAACATGGAAGCAACCTACATGTCCATTGACAGATGAATGGATAAAGAATTGTGGTACATATACTCAATGGAGTATTACTCAGCCATGAAAAGGAACACCTTTGAGTAAGTTCTAATGAGGTGGATGAACCTAGAACCTATTATACAGAGTGAAGTAAGTCAGAAAGAGAAAGATAAATATCATATTCTAATGCATATATGAGAGCTTCCCTGGTGGTTCGGAGATTAAAGTGTCTGCCTTCAATGTGGGAAACCTGGCTTAGATCCCTGGGTGGGGAACGCATATATACAGAATCTAGAAAAATGGTACTGAAGAATTTATTTACAGGGAAACAATGGATAAACAAACATAGAGAACTGACTTAAGGACATGGGGAGAGGGGAGGAGAGGGTGAGCTGTATAGAAAGAGTATCACGGAAACTTTCATTACCATATGTAAAATAGATAGCCAGTGGGATTTTGCTGTACTGCTCAGGAATCTCAAACAGGGGCTTTGTATCAACCTGAAAGGTGGGATGGCAGGGAAATGGGAGGGAGTTTCAAAAGGAAGGGGATATGTATATATATATATATATATATATATATATATATATACCTATGGCTGATTCGTGTTGAGGTTTGACAGAAAACAGCACAATTCTCTAAAGGAATTACCCTTCAATAAAAAACTAAATAAATTATAAAAAGAATTAGAGGAAATTGAAAAGGACAGATGAACAGACTCTTAATAAAAGATGTAATTTAAGGCAATTCAATTAAAAGGCCCTCAATATAAATCAGAACATTTAACTTCTTTTTAAGATCTGTCAAAACGAAGGGTCAGTCCCCTCTCTGAACTTAAGTTTTATTTCATTTTTTACGGATCATGATGAGGGGGTAAATGTTAGGAAAATTAGATATATAAAAGGACTAAAAGCGATACCCTGTTCTTTAATTGCCTATTGAATATGATGCTATGTAATAGGAAGCTATCATAGTATTGCTTCCAGCTTTTGCCCGAATTGGAGCTTTTTACTTGTGTAGTTAATACTAACCCTGAGGCTCATGGTGCTTTTGTAGAAACTGGAAGAGGAGATAATGAAATCTGTTGGGTCCTTGTGTAACTGTTGTCAGGGGTGACCTGCCTGGCCATTGGGGCGTTTTTCTAAGTTGTGAATCCACCCTGATTTTTTCTATTACCTTCTTTTAGCAGAGTTTGTGGATCCTTGCTGATTTTCTATCATAACTCCTTTGATTTGTATCACTGAAAAGCAAGTTACTTTCTAAATTCTAATACAAATATAGTAAATCAACCAAATGTAGCCTTTTTAAAAAATAGAGATTATAAAACTGTAGACTTCTATAATGACTTCCCTTGTTTTATATGCTTCTTATGCTTTGAAAAGGGGTATTAAGAGACTTTTTATTTCTTTAAAAGCAAAATCAGTCTTCGTAATTTCTTTGCACTCTATACGAAGGGATGAACACTACAACACAGAGGTGCCGGGGTTCATGGAGACTTTTATGAGAATCTCCCACAACAAATGTCTTTCTTAGTATTCTTAGTAGCTCTTTCTCCTTCCTGTTCCCTTTCTGATGACTTTGTTTCGTTCTGCTCTTTAATGTCTTCTGTTTTAAGGGAAGGCTCTGATAGGGCACAGAAGCTATCCACGTTGCATAGCTGATGGTGAAGTTCCAGATGTCAGGTCTCTAGAGGTCAGGTACTGAGTGGTGCCAGACACAGCTCAGCCTCTACTGTTGAACACTGTGGTCATCTGGTGAAAGTCTCAGTGATGAGTTGAAAAAGGAGAAAAGAAGCCTGTGGCTGACAATTGGCTTAAGGGCCACCAGAGTGCCTCTTGTGGTGGTAAGTGGAATAGCAATGCTTTTAGATTGTACGCATTTGTGTTTGAATTTCGTATCTCCCAGTTCTTAGCTCAAGATTTCACCCATAAGCAAAATCCCTATTTTCTGAAGTTTCAGGGAAACAATTTTATCTGGCACAATCCCCGCTTGGCATGGTTGTTAGATAGGTAGGAGTGTGTGTGTGTGTGTGTGTGTATGTGTGAGTGAAGGCACATTGTAAACCATAAAGCCATTTGCACTGTATACAAATTAAAGCAATTGATGATGTTATCATAAAACAAAAAGATGTTGATGATACGGTTCAGAAATGCAACTACTATCCATAAGCAATTTACAAAATGCAAGAAAATATAATTTGTTTTAAATATTCCTGGTGTGCTACATTTTTTCTACTGCAGTAGAAAAAAAATTATATTTATTTTCATATTCAAATAACAAGAGCTTCAAGAAGAAATATTCCTGTCCCTAGGGTCAGGCTCAGAGAAACACTTTTATTCATATCTACACCCATTTCCCTGAGACTCATCCACTCATGCTATCCAAGGGACTTGGAAGGAGGGACCCCAGCATCTGTCACACAGTTCAGAGGACTAGACCTCCTCAATGGAAATTCATGGACCAAACCACCCCTTTCAAAACAGTTTTCTCTTGGGGAACACTGCTCTAATTTCATGGGGCAAACTTCAGCCTGTTTAAACTTTCTAAAGATTCATACTTCAAAGGGAAGGCATGTATATTCCACTCTTGATCCATTCAGATTTCTCCTTTAAGCAAACTCACAGATGCAAAGATGTACAGTGGGGTAGTCATTGTGTTAATAATATACCATCACCAACACCCACACTTAAAACAAAGCCAAAACATACATAGTGGCTTACTTGCTTTACTTTGACATAATAAATGGGGAGTGTGTGTTGCTGAAACTTTTCAAAATTTAGAGTTGGATAGCTCTATGACAAGATAGAGAAACCACCAACAACTATTAAATAGCCTTTTTCTTAGTTAAATATAAAATGAAATTCTGCATTCTTACTTACCCAAATAATGATCAAGTGGTGAGAAATTCAAGACAGGAGAATAATGTATACTAGAAAAATAGTCTAAGAGGAAGCCGGGCCTATAAACCAGCAGATACCTAGCTGGTTTGCTAGGAACCAATGTAGATTAAGGCCAATTCATGGATGCAAAACATCTGTCTGGAATTTTGCAGCATTTCTTTGCATTCAATATCATAGAGATTGCAGTAAATATGGAATAGGGGAGAGAAACGAAGACAAAACAAAGTCCTTTGAAAAACAAGTCTTTGAGGACATGTGTTGTGTGTGTGCTCAGTTGTGTCTGACTCTTTGTGACCCCATGGACTGTAGCCTGCCAGACTCCTCTGTCCATGGACTTTTCCAGGCAAGAAAAGAGTAGGTTGTCATTTCCTTTTCTAGGTGATCTTCCCCACCCAGGGATCAAACCCGTGTCTCTTTTGTTTCCTGCATTGACAGGAAGATCCTTTACCACTGAGCTACCTGGGAAGCCTGAGCCACAACCAGTAGCATTAACTGTGCCATACAGCTCTAAGGGTCGCCTGCAGATGACCTTGAGACCATCTTTTTTTTTTTTTTTTTAAATGCCGGTTTTGATTGAATTGTACTTAGAGCTAATATATTTCGATATATTTCACTAAGAGTAACAATTAAAAATGATATTCTAATACAATCTGGGCTTGAATATAATAATAGTACTTAAATTTGTATATGGAAAATTTCAAATATAGGCCTTCCATTTAGCCAAGTTTCTTGGAGGCAACACACAAGTCTATAATTTGTGATTGGCTTGAAAAATCTTCATGGTGTCAAAGCCACTCATTCCTCTATAGTAAGCCTAAACGGACAGCCACCTCCTCCCCTGCAAATTACTATTCCTGAAAGAAATGATGTCTTCTTCTGGTATGGTGCCACAAAGTCATGCTGGGATAATGGTTTAGGACTGATTCTGTGAGAGAACTGCCTCTGGAATTAGTTCCTGCATGTCTGCCTGTGGATGCAATCTCTTGCAACACACTCGTTTTAAATGTGGGAATGAATGAAAATAAATTGCCATGTAATTTAACATATAGATATAAATAATATATGCTGACACAGAATCCATAGTAGCTTTAAAATAAAAATTCTCCCTCTGAAAGTAATTCATAATGCACGCCAGAACACTACTCCTTTTTTTTTTCTTTTTAAGAAACTATCTAGCTGTTTTATTTCCTTTTTGTGCAGCATGCAGGGTCTTACTTCCCAGACCAGGGATGGAACCCAGGCCTCTTGCACTGGGAGCATGAGGTCCTAACTTTGGGACCACCGGGAAAATCCTCAGAACACAACTCTTTATATGGGCTGCCAAAGGAAGAGGGATTTGGAAGGAATAAAAAAAAGTATTAATAGTTCAATATTTCCAGATTTCCTTCTTACTAACTTCAAGCCTAAATAAAGATGGATCCTTTGAAGATTGAATCTATACTATTTCATGAGTGAGTAATGCTTAGGAAACTGGCTGTAGCTTCGTGCTATTATTTTCTACTTTGAAACAATTATTACTGATTGCAAGAGAGGTTTCTGTAAGCAAAATATCACTGTCATAAATTAAGGAAGACATTTAAAGGATCACTGGGCGTATTATCCAACATGGACTTTCTGCCCCTTCTCAGAGAGCCCGAACCTTTTTTCCTAAGATGTCTCCAGTGAACCAGGTTCCTCTTCTGCCTTGAGGTGAAGTAGCTGGTCACTGTTCCTATGTTTCATGATTGGCAAGGTCCTGGAAAGCATCTTCCAGGCTCTCATTAGTGCCTGACCGCATAAACCAGTACTGGGTATTAACCTAACCGTGAATCAGATCCTTCCTTCATAAGACATTTCCAGCTAATTGAGGAGACACTTCTAAGGAATAGCATACTAATTCAGCACACTGCCATAATCCAATATGACCTGGTGTCCTTAGACGAAAAATAAATCTGAAAATCTGAATGTAGTGACAACCTTGCACAGAGGGAAGGTGCTGTGAAGACACAGGGAGAATGCCGTCTGAAGAGGCACCCAGAGCCCAGAGCCATGCTGTCAACAGTCCATAAACACCAAGGATGGACGAGAGGGCCCCAAAGCTGGGAGGAAGCAGGCCGGACTCTCCCTTACAGGCTTCACAGGAAAGGGGCACCTGTTGGCACCACGTTTTGGACTTCTAGCCTCCAGAACAGGACCCAATAAATTCCTGTTATGTTAAGCCACTTAGTTATTTGTACTTTGTCACAGCAGCCCTAGAAAGCTAGTACAAAAGGGGGAAATTGCTAGACATGAAATAAAAGGGAAGGTTGCTGAGAAGTCAAGTACTTTTCAGGTGATTAAGATTTAAGATAGCTTTTTTACTATTCATTGGGGTATTAGTTCCTCACCACAGGTGCTTTAGAAAATACATAAAAATATTTAAAGTTAGAAATAAATTACTCAGTAGTATGAAATCTTTGCTATTTTCACAAATTTCATTTTTAGTTTCTGGTTTATTCACACAAATATTTTTTAAGTTGAAGACAACTTATATATATACATAATTATGCTGTACGTTTAAAACTTATTTTAAGTTTGTCTCCATAAAATGTCTTCATAAACATCAATTTTTAATGGGTGCATATTAGACTATAATGTGGTTGAACTATAATACACTTAACTGTTTTCCTATAATTAGACATTTATTTTTTCTTCTATTACAAATTCTGTGTAAATCAACATCCTCATTTAAATATATTTTAAAGAGCTAGCTTGAATATTTGAATCAGTGGAAAAATTTAGAACATTTGAAGTGTATGAAATACATATTTGAATCAAAAAGAAAATTTTAAAATACTTGAAGTTTATCAGTTCAGTTCAGTTCAGTTGCTCAGTCGTGTCCGACTCTTTGTGACCCCATGAATCGCAGCACGCCAGGCCTCCCTGTCCATCACCAACTCCTGGAGTTCACTCAGACTCACGTCCATCGAGTCAGTGATGCCATCCAGCCATCTCATCCTCTGTCGTCCCCTTCTCCTCCTGCCCCCAATCCCTCCCAGCATCAGAGTCTTTTCCAATGAGTCAACTCTTCCCATGAGGTGGCCAAAGTATTGGAGTTTCAGCTTTAGCATCATTCCTTCCAAAGAAATCCCAGGGCTGATCTCCTTCAAAATGGACTGGTTGGATCTCCTTGCAGTCCAAGGGACTCTCATCAGCCAATAGTTAAATTCTGATAATCACTAGTATATATAAACCGTGTATATATCACTAATATGTATGCTAGTATATATACTAGTAGTATATAAAATGTTTATTTTACCTCGCACTTGTCAGCATTAAATATTTTCATTAAATTTATATTTTCTATGAATTTGGCAAATGTAAAACAGCTTCTCAGTTTTTAAATTTATATTGTATTTAACATATCTTATGTTTGTTCATGCTTATTTTTGTCATATAAATTCCCAGTTAATATGTTTATTCTATTTATCTATTGGGACATTAACATGTTTCCTAGAGATTTGTGTGAATTCGTTTTATCAAGTTTATTTCAAATGTTTCCTTTGTTTTTAATTTTATTTAGATACGATTTTTTATGTAGAGCAGTTTTTTAATTTTCAAAAAGTCAGATCTAAAGCTGATTTTATTTGTAATTTTTTAGATGGTTTTAAACTTAGAAAATCGTTACAGGAGTGCCTTGAAATGGTTGCCTGGTACACATTCTAGAGAACGCTCCCTTATCAAATGTTCAGTATTGTATTTTTCTAAATTTCGATATAACTGACAAATAACATTATATTAGTTTTGGGTGTTCAAAATAATGATTCAATGTTTGCATATGTTGCAAAATGTTTTTCATGATGTCTAGTTAATATCCATCATTATGCATGCTGCTGCTGCTGCTGCTAAGTCGCTTCAGTCGTGTCCAAATCTGTACGACCCCATAGACGGCAGCCCACCAGGCTCCCCTGTCCCTGGGATTCTCCAGGCAAGAACACTGGAGTGGGTTGCCATTTCCTTCTCCAATGCATGAAAGTGAAATGTGAAAGTGAAGTCGCTCAGTCGTGTCTGACTCTTCGAGACCCCATGGACTGTAGCCTACCAGGCTTCTCATCCATGGGATTTTCCAGGCAAGAGTTCTGGAGTGGGGTGCCATTGCCTTCTCCATCATTATGCATAGTTACAGAATTATTTTTCTTGTGATGAAAACTTTTAAAATTATTCTTCTGGGAACTTTCAAATATACAACATGATATTATTAACTATACTCCCCATGGTGTGTGTTACATCCCTATGACTTATTTATTCTATAATTAGGAGTTTGTACATTTTAACTCCCTTTTTCCATTTTGTTCCCCACCTCTGCCTCTGGTAAGCAAAGATATGTGTATCTGTTTGTCTCTCATTTGCCTAATTTCCTTATCCACTCATCTTTGAATGGACACTTAGATTGCTTCCATATTTTGCCTATTGTAAACATTGCTGCAATAAACATGCATGCGTACCCAGTTAGTCCTGTCTGACTCTTTGTGACCCCCATGGACTTAGACCAACAGGCTCCTCTGTCCATGCGATTATACTGGAAAGAATACTGCAGTGGGTTGCCATTTTCTCTTCCAGCAGATCTTCCTGATATAGGGGTCAAACCCGTGTTTCCTGAGGCTCCTGCATTGCAGGCTGATTTATTACCACTGAGCCACCAGCAATAAACATGAAGGATCATATATCTTTTCAAGTTAGTATTTTCATTTTCTTTGAATAAATACTCAGAAGAATAATTGCTGGCTCAAAAAGTAGTTTTATTTATAACTTTTAAAGTAATTTCCATAAACATTTCACTGCTGCTACACCAAATTACATTCCCACCAACAGTGCACAAGGGCTCGCTTTTCTCCAAATCTTTGGCAGCTCTTGTTTTTTTCTAAATGTTGGTAACAGCCATTCTGACTGGTGTGTGGTGATATCTCATTGATTCACATTTCCCCAATGACCAGTGATGCTGAGGGTCTTTTCATGTATCTGTGTAGTCTTCCATGGAAAAACATCTATCCAGATCTTTTAATAGGATTATTATTATTGTTGAGTTGCATGAGTTATTTATATATCTTGGATATTAATCCTGTCAACTACAAATTAGCACTTGCCATCTACCTTTACAAGGATTAAATTCTGTGCTGCAGCTGCTGATTTCCAACAGCCCCTGAGAGGAGTTCATAGTAGAGAGCAGGAATGCGGCACTCTGCGCTGGGGAAAACTGGGAGAACAAGCCTTCAGATAGATAATTTCAGGAGCTGATATTATGAGCCCAACTGTTGTATCTCCTCATATCTAGAAAAGTGTTTAAATCCTTTATGGTGATGACTGCTCCTCGTGACTAGTAGAAACCTTCAGCAAAAAATATGTGTCTGACTGCAGCTACGCCCTTCACCAAAAATCACGTATTTATTGACTTCCCTTCTGCCTCTTAAGTTTCTCAGAGACACCCGAAATGATGCCTCTTAGGCTATTGTCCTCATTTTGCCCCAAATAAAAGTTAACTTGCACTCTCATGTCATACATTTTCTTTGTTGACAATCCCTTATCAAATGTATTATTTCAATTTTTTTTCCCATTCCACAGGTTGCTCTTTCATTTCGTTGATGTTTTCCTTTGCCTTGCAAATATCTCTTAGTTTGAGGTAGTCCCACTTTTAGCCGCGTATCTTTAAAATACCTTTAATAGAACTAGAAATAGGAAAACTATTCTTTCAATGGACTAGAAACGAATTCTTGGAATGTGACAGACCATGGAATGAGATTAATGGAGGAAGTCACAGATTAAAAGAAACTTACAATGAAATTCGGAGGTGGAGTGGGAAAAAAGAGTAGAGGTTGGGGAATGTGAAGTGGGAGAAGGTGTGGGCTTAGATATGATGTATCTGTTAAAGAAGAGGTAGGAAGAATACAAAGAAGAACTGTACAAAAAGGGTCTTAATTACCCACACAACCACAGTGATTCAGTCACTCACCTAGAGTCAGACATCCTGAGGTGTGAAGGGGGCCTTAGGAAGTATTACTACCAACAAAGTTAGTGGAGGTGATAGAATCCCAGGTGAGCTATTTCAAATCCTAAAAGATGCTGCTGCTAAAGTGTTGCACTAAAGCCTTTGGCTATGTAGATCACAACAAACTCTGGAAAATTCTTAATACCAGACCACCTTATCTGCCTCTTGAGAAATCTGCATGTAGGTCAAGAAGCAACAGTTAGAACTGGACATGGAACAACGGACTGGTTCAAAATTGGAAAAGGAGTATGTCAAGGCTGTATATTGTCATCTTGCTTATTTAACTTATATGCAGAGTATATGGGAAATGCCGGACTGGATAAACCACAAGCTGAAATCAAGATTTTTGGGAAAATAATCAATAACCTCAGATATGCAGTTGACACCACCCTTTCAGCAGAAAGCAAAGAAGAACTAATGAACTTCTTGATGAAAGTGAAAGAGGAGAACGCTTTTTCACTCTTGTGAAAAAAACTGGCTTAAAGCTCAACATTAAAAAATCTAAGATCATAGCGTCCAATCCCGTCACTTCATGTAAAATAGATAGGGAAACAATGGAAACAGTGAGACTTTAATTTCTTGGGCTCCAAAATCACTGCAGACGGTGACTGCAGCCATGGATTTAAAAGATGCTTGCTCCTTGGAAGAAAATTATGACCAATCTATAGAGCATATTAAAAAGCAGAGACATTACTTTGCCAAAAAATGGTCCATCTAGTCAAACTATTATTTTTCCAGTAGTCATGTATGCAATGTGAGAGTTGGACCATAAAGAAAGCAGAGCGCCAAAGAACTGGTGCTTTTGAACTGTGGTGTTGGAAAAGACTCCTGAGAGTTCCTTGGACTGGGCAAGGAGATCCAACCACTCAATCCTAAAGAAAATCAGTCCTGAATGTTCAGTGGAAAGACTGATGCTAAAGCTGAAACTCCAATGCCTTGGCTACCTGATGTGAAGAACTGACTCACTGGAAAAGACCCTGATGCTGGGAAAGTTTGAAGGCAGGAGAAGGGGATGACAGAGGATGAGATGGTTGGATGGCATCACCAACTGAACGGGCATGAGTTTGAGCAAACTCCAGGAGCTGGTGATGGACAGGGAAGCCTGGAGTGCTGCTGTCCATGGGATCTCCATCAGGTAGACGTGACAGAGTAACTGAACTGAACTGAAAGTGCTGCAGTCAATATGCCAGCAAGTTTGGAAACCTCAGCAGTGGCCACAGGACTGGAAAAGGTCCATTTTCATTCATTATCCAAAGAAAGGCAATGTCAAAAAATTTTCAAGCTATTCTACAATTGTGCTCATTTCACATGCTAGCAAGGGAATGGTCAAAAATCCTTCAAGCTTGGCTTCAACAGTACATGAACCAAGAACTTCCAGATGTAGAAGTTGGGTTTTGAAGAGGCAGAGTAACCAGAGGCCAACATCTACTGGATCATAGAAAAAGCAAAAGAATTCCAGGGGGAAAAAAAATCTACTGTTTCATTGACTACGCCAAAGCCTTTTACTGTATGGATCACTGTGGAAAATTCTTAATGACATGGGAATACCAATCCACCTTACCTCCTTCCTGAGAAACCTGTATGCAGGTCTAGAAGCAACAGTTAGAACCAGACATAGAACAACTGACTGGTTCAAAATGGGGAAAGGAGTACATCAAGGCTGTATATTTTTACCCTGCTTATTTAATATATGTGCAGGATACACATGTGAAATGCCAGGCTGGATGAAGCACAAGCTGGAATCAAGATTGTGGGAGAAATATCAATAACCTCAAATATGCAGATGATACCCCTCTAATGGCAGAAAGTGAAGAGAAACTAAAGAGACTCTTGATGAGGGTGAAGGAGGAGAGTGAAAAGCTGGCTTAAAACTCAACATTCAGTCTTCGCTCGTGGCTCAGTTGGCAAAGAATCCTCCTGCAATGCATGAGACCAAGGTTAAAACCCTGGGTTGAGAAGATCCCTTGGAGAAGGAAATGGCAACCCATCTAGCATTCTTGCCTGGAGGATTCCATAGACAGAGGAGCCTGGAGGGCTACAGTTCATGGAGCTGTGAAGAGTTGGAAACAACTCTTCACTCTGAGTGAAAAAATTGGAGGTGATAGAATTCCAGGTGAGCTATTTCAAATCCTAAAAGATGATGCTGTGAAAGTGCTGCACTCAATATGCCGACAAATTTGGAAAACTCAGCAGTGGCCACAGGACTGAAAAAGATAAAGGCAATGCCAAAAAATGTTCAAATTGCTGCACAATTGCACTCACTGCACACACTAACAAAGTAATGCTCAAAATTCTGTAAGCCAGGCTTCAATAGTACCTGAGCTGTGTACTTCCAGATGTTCAAGCTGGATTTAGAAAAGGTAGAAGAACCAGAGATCAAATTGCATCTGGTCCCATCACTTCATGGCAAATAGGTGGGAAACAGTGGCTGACTATTTTGGGGGGCTCCAATATCATTGCAGATGGTGTTTGCAGCCATGAAATTAAAAGATACTTGATCCTTGGAAGGAAAGTTATGACCAACCTAGACAGCATATTAAAAAGCAGAGACTACTTTGTCAACAAAGGTATGTCTAGTCAAGGCTATGGTTTTTCCAGTGGTCATGTATGGATGTGAGAGTTAGACTATAAAGAAAGCTGAGTGCTGAAGAATTGATGCTTTTGGACTGTGATGTTGGAGAAGACTCTTGAGAGTCCCTTGGACTGCAAGGAGATCCAACCAGTCCATCCTAAAGGAGATCAGTCCTGGGTGTTCATTGGAAGGACTGATGCTGAAGCTGAAACTCCAATACTTTGGCCACCTGATGCGAAGAACTGACTCATTTGAAAAGACCCTGTTGCTGGGAAAGATCGAGGGTAGGAGGAGAAGGGGACAACAGAGGATGAGATGGTTGGATGGCATCATCGACTCAATGGACATGAGTTTGGGCAATGGACATGAGTTGGTGATGGACAGGGAGGCCTAGAGCGCTGCAGTTCATGGGGTTGCAAAGTATTGGACATGACTGAGTGACTGAACTGAACTGAATGTGTCAGTTCAAAGTGTACAAACAGTTGATTTTCTCCATTTATATATGGCTATATGACTACCATCAGTGAGCTAACATTTCCATCAAGTCATGTGTCGTTTCTTTTTTTTTTTTTTAAGTTTCAAAATAGATTTTTATTTTATTTTATTTTATTTTATTTTATTTTTAAACTTTACATAATTGTGTTAGTTTTGCCAAATATCAAAATGAATCCGCCACAGGTATACATGTGTTCCCCATCCTGAACCCTCCTCCCTCCTCCCTCCCCATACCATCCCTCTGGGTTGTCCTAGTGCACTAGCCCCAAGCATCCAGTATCGTGCATCGAACCATTTCCCACCTAGGTTTTTTTAGCAACTTTGAAGTATGTAATACAAAATTGTGAACTCTAATCATGATCCATGCATAAGATCTTGACAACTTATTCATTTTCCAAGTACAGGTTTGTAACCTTTGACAAACTCCTCTCCCTTTGCTCCCAGCCCAGATAGATAACTACCTTTCTACTCTTTGTTTCTGTTAGTTGGGCTTCTAAAGATTCCACATATAAGCGAAATCATACAATATTGTTTTTTTTCTGACTTATTTCATTTAACAGAATGTGCTCAAGTTTCCTCTATGTTGTTGTAAATGAGAGGATTTCCTTCTTTCTCGTGACTGATATTTGTGTATGTGTGTGTATGTGTGTGTGTGTCTCAGATCGTTTTAATCTATTCATCCCTTGACAGGCATTTAGGTTGTTTCTATATCTTGGCTACTGTGACTAAAGCTATGATACATGTGGGCATGTAGATATCTGTCTGACGTTCTGCTTTTATTCCCTTCACATAAATAGCCAGGAGTAGGAATGCTGGATCATAGGGTATTAATAGAACTATTTTTGATTTTCTGAGGAGCCTTCCTACTGCTTTCCACAGTTGTTGAACCAATTTAGATTTGCACCAATAGTGCTCAAATGTTCCCTTTTCTGCACATTCAGTACTTGGCTGTCTCTTGTCTTCCTGATGACAGCCATTTTAACAGGTATGATGTGATGTCTCTTTCTCGTTTTGATTTTCATTTCCCTGATGATCAGAGATTTGATTCTGTCCTTGAATTTCAGCAAACGAGGTATGTTTACTCCTTCTACAATTTACTGTGTAAATGACTCTTTAATAAATTTGGACAGAAGTGACTTACTTCTTAATTTCTTCCTACCAGAGATACATTCCTCATAGAAGAAACTTGTCCAGCAGCAGGGGAGCACAGGGTGTCTATGGGGCGATGGGGTGCATCAGAGAGTGGTTATGATACCAACCAGGGTTCTTGGCTTTCCTAAATCAATATAAATTGACTAGAGGCCAGCAAGAAATTCAGGCAAGGCTTTATTGGGGCCCCTGCTGCAGCAGAGGAGAGTAAGAACAAACAACATGCTCCCTTGCCTTCTCACTCCCTGAGCTTGTTCCTTTTGTGGGGTGAGGGCAGGGGTGTGTCCAGGGGTCAGGCTGGAGGCTGGCTTTCGGTGACTTGCCCACCCTTCAGGTGGTGGAGTTTGCTCCCAGTGCCCTCTTTTTGCTCCTGGCCCTTCAGAAGTGGCAGTGTGTGTCTTTCGTCCTCTTGTGTCTTCTATCCAGGATATGCCCCAATTGTGCATGCCTGTGGTTAATTTTAGTCCCTTATAGTTTCTCTGTGCTTTGTTGCTTGAGGAGATGTCTGTCTAGGTGTGAGCATTGCAGCTCTGCAGCAAAGGGTCCCAGGTCTCAACCTCTCTTAGTTACAGTCAAGGTTTCTGGAAACATCACACCGAAGCCTGAAAGTACTTACAGTTTGCCTCTCACTGGTTGTGGGTACAGTGTGGGTGGCTTATCTTGTGACTAGTGTCTAATAGAAGCTCAAGAGATGTTTGCTGTACACACCACATGATGCTTAGTAGCCAGAGCTAAACTGGCTGTGCACGATTTTGGCTCTGCAAATCATCGCTTACTTGATTAGCTGCTTGGGTGAATCACATCACAGCTCTGAACTCCATTTCCTTACCTGTAAAAAGGAGGATAATACTTTAGAGTTTAAATAAGATAGTATTAAAATATAAGCTCCATAAAGACTGGAATTTTTATTTTTTCTAATGAGTTAACTGTTAGTTCCTAACTTGTGTTTAATGCATATCCGACATTCAATATATGTTTGTTGAAATAGTGCATATTTGCCAATGATCTTAAGGCCTTCCAAATAGGTTAATATTTTAGAATAATTTCATAAGGTAGATGTTAATATTGATGTAATTTTGTGATGAAGATAAGTTAAATAAACTACTAGAAAGTGGAATACAGAAATTCAAACCCAAGCAACTAGCGTTTGTTGTTCATGCTACTAATCTCTCTACCATAGTGCATCAGTAAAGTTTGTAAAGTTCTGAAACATAGAAAGTACTTAACAAATGGTCCCAGTTATAAGAGAAAAAAGAGAGAGAAAGAAACTGGTACATCAATATAGAATATGTGTGTTTTTTTTTTTTAATGTCTCTACCCTAAGTCCTCTTTCATGAATTCCTCCACCCCCAATCCCCTCACCTCTGATCTCTTAATATAAAGATAAATGTTCACCTTCAATGTAATGTGTGGTTGGATTGCATTGCCATCTTTTATATTTTCAAAACAAGGATATTCACAGATATATGCCACTATGAATATTTTAGCTTCAGGTAAAGAAATAAAAACTTTCCTTTTTAAACTAAAGTTTCAAAGTTTTCTATGTCAATTTTACTTTGGACTGCAAATATATTCATATGTATTTTTTGACACTGTTTACCAACTGGTTGTATTCCAATTCTCAATTTTGATTAACCCGATTTATATGTCTTCAAATATAAGCTGGTTTATGCATTCATCTTTTTCATAAAGAAGGTGGGAGATTCAAAGAAATCCCTTCAAACAGATCTCACAGCAAGGATGCATTGTCATGCAGTTAGTACTTATTCAAATATCAAATGTGATGATAACATAGTATAAGAAAATTTCAGGCTGCTCACTTGAGAAAGTAAAATGTACAGTCAGGTGCATGATAAACTCTTTATTTTTCTTACATTTAAATTTTTTCTCCAAAAGCTTATATTTGGGACTTCCCTGATGGTCCAGTGGTTGGGAGTCTCTGTGCCAATGCAAGGGACGTGGGTTTGATCCCTGATCCAGGAAGTTCCCATATGCTGCAGAGCAGCTAAGCCTGTGTACCACAGTGACTGAGCCTGTGCACCCTAGAGCCCTTTGTCCACAATGAGAAGCCACCGCATTGAGAAGCCCAAGCACCACCACTGGAGAGTAACCCCCACTCACCATGGCTAAAGAAGGCCAGGGTGCAGGAATGAAGACCCAGAGCAGTCAAATAAATAAGTAAACAAAAGCCAATATTCGGCCCAAAAGTAAATAGTCTAAGAAACACAAAAAATGTATCTATGTGTGACCAGACATAAAAATGCAGAGTTGAGTCATTAATAATAAAAATTTTGTTTTCTCTCTCCATCCATCTCCTTCCATGTGGATCAGATTTTATGTATGTGTGAAGAGGCTCAGAACTGTTCTTTGCTAGTTAAATTCAACAAAAAGGAAAGTTTGAAGAAAGAAGGAAAAATGTTTCATAGGGGAAAAGACATTAATGTTGAAATTTGTGGCTAATTATTTAAAAAATGACAGGGGCAATAAAAACAGATAATTCTTAGCTATAAAGGCTATATCTCCAGTTATAAGCAGAGCAGAATACAATGGGTATTTATTACTGAGATATAGCTGGTGACCTTATGCTGATAATTGTCACAATAAAAGTAATAGCTCAGGGATTAGTTGGAACAGAAAGAATAAAGGCAAGTACTGAGTATGAAATTGGGGTGTGGCACTGAATATTATAATCACAGCACTGAACTGGTCAGCATGACAGTAAGTAAATAAAAGCAGTGGGGCAAAAGGATACATAAACTTTTTCATTAATGGACCAGAGAACCATGTGCAAAAAGTAAGCAAAAGACATTAAACCCTGAGGTCAGCATAGCGCAATGCAACAGTTCACAGAGCCTTTGCAGTGGGGACTGTGTGTTGTAAGTAATAACAGAGATCATTTTGTGGTAGAAACACATCTGAGACTGGGAATAGTACAGAAGAAATCTGGGAGCCCAAGCCAAGTCAGCAAGAATCTATAAAAGCCAGGAAATTTACACACAGGAGTCAGACACGACTGAGCGACTTCCCTTTCACTTTTCACTTTCACTCATTGGAGAAGGAAATGACAACCCACTCCAGTGTTCTTGCCTGGAGAATCCCAGGGACAGGGGAGCCTGGTGGGCTTCCATCTATGGGGTCGCACAGAGTCAGACACGCCTGAAGCGACTTAGCAGCAGCAGCAGCAGCAGAAATAAACAAATACTAAGATGAGATTTTGTCTCTATTCATGTGTGAAGAAAAGCTCCCCTGTCCTTGACTGTGGAAGCATTAGCTACTCACAAGACTTCACTGTGATCCACAAGTAGTTATTCAGTGGGCATAAATATTAACTGTTACTCAGAAATTCTATTAACTTATATACATGGTGCTTTCTTTTCACGCAGTACTTTCTTTCTCCAGGCAAGCACACTGGAGTGGGTTGCCTGGAGAATCTCAGGGACGGGGAAGCCTGGTGGGCTGCCATCTATGGGGTCACACAGAGTCAGACATGACTGAAGCGACTTAGCAGTGACTTAGCAGAAATTCTATTAACTTATATACATGGTGCTTTCTTTTCACACAGTACTTTCTTGTTTCTAATGTCCATGTTTAAAAAGAAAAAATCATTGTGGGACTTCCCTTCCCTGATGGTCCAGTGGTTAAGACTTCATGCTTCCACTGCAAGGGACATGAGTTTGATCCCTAACTGCCGAATGAAGATCCCACATGCTATGCGGTATGACTAAATATAATAAAAATTATTAAAAATCATCATGGTATTGTCGTTGAGACATGTCTACAATAAATGGGGCAACTGACCATGTGATCAGAATCTTGGGGTCTAGTGTAGTGTTTGTTTCAGATGGGTCTTCTAGGTCATCATGTGGACAGATCCTTGTCGCACTCAGGAAGGGTGCCTGGAAATGAGTTGTGTTTGATCATCGCCATGTGGCTGTCTCTAATATGTGACTCTGAAAAAAAAAGGAGATTCTCTAGAACGGGCTTGATGGGCCAATTCTAACATTTAATATAACCCTTTTGTCTGCACCATTTCATAATTTTGCACTTTCTTCCTAAGAAAACACAAATTATTCTAGGTATACTTTACACTGAATGTCAGAGATTAAAGGAAAGGCATGTGGGTTGAAAAGAGAAAGAGAAAGAGTTATGTATATGTATATTTTATTTATTATTTAGAGCATGGAATTCTCACCATCCATTTAAAATTTTAGACGAATGGATAAGAAAGCTGTGGTACATATACACAATGGAGTATTACTCAGCCATTAAAAAGAATACATTTGAATCAGTTCTAATGAGGTGGATGAAACTGGAGCCTATTATACAGAGTGAAGTAAGCCAGAAAGAAAAACACCAATACAGTATACTAATGCATATATATGGAATTTAGAAAGATGGTAACAATAACCCTGTATACAAGACAGCAAAAGAGACACTGATGTATAGAACAGTCTTTTGGACTCTGTGGGAGAGGGAGAGGGTGGGATGATTTGGGAGAATGGCATTGAAATATGTATAATATCATATATGAAATGAGTTGCCAGGTTCGATGCACGATACTGGATGCTTGGGGCTGGTGCACTGGGACGACCCAGAGGGATGGTAAGGGGAGGGAGGAGGGAGGAGGGTTCAGGATGGGGAACACGTGTATACCTGTGGCAGATTCATTTGGATAATGGCAAAACCAATACAATATTGTAAAATTAAAAAATAAAATAAAAAAATTAAAAAAAAATCCTCTTCGTCTACTACTTATTTTCCCTAATTACTTTTTTCTTACGCATGAGTTTTCTAACATTCTTGCATCTTGAGATGAAGAAACGGCCAGATAGATGCTTTGCCTTCTGTTTTATTTTAAATTCAAATATTATTTTACAATTTTATCACTGTAAATATTCACTGTCTGTCTCTCTCTCATTATTGTTTAGAGGGACTTAAAAGTATTGTTATTTACTTTTCAAGGACAGCTACCCTAGACTGTAGACACACAGAATCCCTTGGATAGCAAGGAGATCCAACCAGTCCATCCTAAAGGAAGTTAGTCCTGAATATTCATTGGAAGGACTGATGCTGAAGCTGAAATTCCAATACTTTGGCCACCTGATCAGAACAGCTGACTCATTAGAAAAGGCCCTAATTCTGGGAAAGATTGAAGGCAGGAGGAGAAGGGGATGACAGAGGATGAGATGGTTTGATGGCATCACTGACTCAATGAACATGAGTTTGAGTAAACATCGGGAGTGGGTGATGGACAGGGAGGCCTGGCGTGCTGCAGTCCATGGGGTCGCAGAGTCGGATGTGACTGAGTGACTGAACTGAACTGTACTGAACCCCCCAGATTGAGGACACACAGAAGCTCTTTGAAAACTAAATTGTAAAGGGAATGTAAATCAGTTGGCTTCTTAAAACCTTATTGAACCAGATTGCTGTCATCCTCTCTCACTGAGTGTCTCATGCATGTTCCTCACACAATTGACTTTTCAGGCCAGGACACACCCATTTCCAGCTTCCAGTACCCAGCATCACCTGGACTGGTCCTAGGCTCTCCTGGGCATGGAAGATCACTCACCTGAACCCAGCACAGAGGAGAGGGCTGGGGACTTGAATGGTTCTGGGCAAAGCCACCCAAGAAGAGTTCTCTCAGCCCTGAACTCTATTTTCAACACTGCCTCCTCAAATTTCCCAGGCAGATCAAGTTCTAGTCACCCACAGTAATAATTTTCTTGATAATAGAGCATTTAATTTTCTCTTCCCATTTTCTGTCTCACTTACTGACTCCCCCATATTTCTCTCCAGTGTCTCCAAACAAACTACTTCCACTCAAATGTTAGCTCTGGGTTCCCTGGTGGCTCAGATGGTAAAGAATCTGCCTGCAGTGCAGGAGACCTGGGTTCAATCTCTGGGTTGGGAAGATCCCCTGTAGAAGGGAATGACTCAGTTCAGTTCAGTCGCTCAGTCACGTCTGACTCTTTGTGACCCTATGAACTGCAGCATGCCAGGTCTCCCTGTCCATCACCAACTTCCGGAGGCCACCCAAACCCATGTCCATTGAGTCAATGATGCCATCCAACCATCTTATCCTCTGTCATCCCCTTCTCCTGCCGTCAATCTTTCCCACCATCAGGGTCTTTTCAAATGAGTCAGCTCTTCGCATCAGGTGGCCAAAGTACTGGAGTTTCAGCTTCAACATCAGTCCTTCCAATGAACACCCAGGACTGATCTCTTTTAGGATGAACTGGTTAGAACTCCTTGCAGTCCAAGGGACTCTCAAGAGTCTTCTCCAACACCATAGTTCAAAAGCATCAGTTCTTTGGGGCTCAGCTTTCTTTATAGTCCAACTCTCACATCCATACATGACCACTGGGAAAACCATAGCCTTGACTAGATGGACCTTTGTTGGCAAAGTAATGTCTCTGCTTTTGAATATGCTGTCTAGTTTGGTTATAGCTTTCCTTCCAAGGAGTAAGCGTCTTTTAATTTCATGGCTTCAATCACCACCTGTAGTGATTTTGGAGCCCAGAAAGATAAAGTCTGACACTGTTTACACTGTTTCCCCATCTATTTGCCATGAAGTGGTGGGACCACATGGCTACCCACTCCAGTATTCTTGCCTGGAGAATCCCTTAGACAGGAGCCT
This sequence comes from Bos indicus, assembly GCF_029378745.1. Classification (NCBI taxonomy): domain Eukaryota; kingdom Metazoa; phylum Chordata; class Mammalia; order Artiodactyla; family Bovidae; genus Bos; species Bos indicus. The sequence goes on along the minus strand of NC_091782.1, from coordinate 6,902,528 downwards.
GGTAGGCTACAGTCCATGGGTCCCAAAGAGACCCATGATCAGTCCCTAGACAGGACTGATCAACTTTCACTTTCTGCTTCTGGGGGAGTTCAAACTAACCAGAGTTTTATGCTGCTGCATTCCAAATACTTACAGAAATGATGAAATAGTAATTTTGTAAGTGAAAACACCCAGGAAAAGATTTTCATTACAGAGCTGTTTATGTGAATATCCTGAGAAGAATGGTTCAAAAAAAGAAAATGTTTTCTTTTAAAATAAGCAGAAGCAATAACATCTCAGGAATGTAAAATCTATTATTTTTTCAATTGGGTTTAAAAATAAAAGTGAAAAATGCTCTTATTAAATGACTCGCAAAAATTCTCTGACTCTATGGACTCCTTCTTTCAGGTCATTTTATTTCAATGCAGATTTTCATTTAAACAAGGCATAGTGGATGATACTAAAATAAACAAATACAGGTCACTTCCCTTAAAGAGTTTACAGAGTAGCTGGGGACTAGATACCCATATATGAAGCAATGCTATACCCACAATATACCCATATATGAAGCATACGCTAGTGGTAAAGAACCGCCCACCAATGCAGGAGATGCAAGAGATGCAGGTCCGATTCCTGGGTCAGGAAGTTCCCCTGGAATAGGAAAAGGCAACCCACTCCAGTGTTCCTGCGTGGAAAATTCCATGGACAGAGAAGCTTGGAGGGGTACAGTTCATGGGGTCAAAAAAAGTCAGACACGACTGAACTACTAACACACCACACACATACATCTCATGATAGGCCTTTGGAATAATTGAAATAGATGAAAATATAAATGTTAAAACTGAGAAAATGGAGAAATTCTATCCTAAAGGTTTTTTCTTCTGGGATCATTACATTCATTCCTTCCCAATATCAGGTCACATGGTTCCACTGGCAGCCAGTTATTGATTTCTCATAAATTTGTTTTTCTAGCCTTGACTGCTCTTCTGAACTTCAAAGTCTTATATCCTAATTTCTACTTCCTGTCTCTGTGTTAATGTCTAACTGATGTGTAAGATCTATCACAGCTAAATTAAGACTCTAGTTGTTGGCTCCTATCTATCTATTTAGTTTGATGCTTTTGAAATGTGGTGTTGGAGAAGACGCTTGAGAGTCTCTTGAACTGCAAGGAGATCCAATTAGTCAATTCTGAAGGAAATCAGTCCTGAATATTCTTTGGAAGGACTGACGCTGAAGCTGAAACTCCAATACTTTGGCCACCTGATGTGAAGACCTGACTCATTGGAAAAGACTGTGATGCTGGGAAAGATTGAGGGCAGGAGGAGAAGGGGATGACAGAGGATAAGATGGTTGGATGACATCACTGACTTGATGGACATGAGTTTGGGTAAACTCTGGGAGTTGGTGATGGACAGGGAGGCCTGGCATGCTGCAGTCTATGGGATCTCAAAGAATTGGACACAAATGAGCATCTGAACTGAACTGATTTAATTTGAAGGAGGGTTACTGATGAATTTTATTTTCTTCAAACCCTTTTGTACTTTCTTTTTTTAAAAATTTTATTACTCTTTTTTTTATTAAAGAATCAGTAAGATTCATAAATGTAGAAATAAAGCTGGGCAACATCTTCTTTAAAATTTGTTATGGGTTCCATATTTTTAATACATAATGAACTGAACATTATAAACTCCTTTCATAGTTTTCATATAATGTTTTCAATCTGGATTTTTACCATAAATTATCAGAATTTCTTTTTTTTTTTGCAAGTTATCAGACATTTCTAATCCCTTGAAAACTGACAACTTCATCTTGCCATTTTATTTTTTTTTTTAATTTCTTTTTTTAGTATTATTTTATTTTTAACTTTACAATATTGCTGGGGACCAGCCCCAGCTGATCCAGGGTATTCGAAGGAGAGACGGCCTAGGCGACTATTTATATGCTAATTAGAGATATAGAGAACAATAGAATGAGGATAGCTCAGTAGGAAAATTCAGTGGAGAAAAGAAGCTGAGTAGCTTGGTTTAAGCGGGAGACCAATAAAACTTCAAGACAAGAAGTTTGCACCACTTACGTAGGCCGCAGGCGCCCTCTCGAATAGCGGAAGGTGCCTCACCCTAGACACCTTCTCGAGTGGGTCTTAGAAGCCCAGGCATAATTAGTAAGCGTGGTGGGTTCCGCGCTCCAGATGGAGACTCAGCTGGAAGTTAAAGGGAAGAATGACATGGGGAGACCAAGCGCTGGTGAACAAGGCCCGTAGCTTTATTTTTAACAGGGGCTTTTATACCCTAAGTTACACATAGAGGATAATAGGGGATGCAAAGTCAGCAGTCTTTGATTCTTATCAAAAACCAAGGTTTCTTTCCTGCAAATTTATCGTATACAAATGGTTTAGGTGATTTACATCATCTTCTGGCCAGAAGGCCTACTAACATTTTATGACTCTTGACAAGGACTTATCAACAAAGACTTATTTTCTCTAAGAGTAATTATTTTAAGGTTTGGCACCATCTTCCAAATATAAAATTGCATTCCTATAGGGCGGATGTGTAATGGGTTTACAACAAAGGAAAGAATTTATTACCTTAAGGGTCTAAAGTTACTAACACCAAGGCCACTACTTATTTTTTTCTATATACCAACTATTAATTAATACACATTCAAGGATACAATTCAGGGGATGTGAAAACTTGGCAACAAGCATTGACTCACCAATGAAATCCTTTACTAGTTTATTCTGACAGTTTTTAACTCTCTGAGAGGCTCTAAGCTATTTGAATATCTTAAGCTTCCCGTGCCTCTGGAGGCTAGGAGACTGTAAACAATCGTATGCATAGCTGCAGGAGTCCGGGTAAACTTGTCAGGCGAGTTAGAGAGCCATCTGAGGGGTTTGGATTTAAACACTCCTAATTGCCCAGGAACTTTATTAATTGGAGCTGTAAGTTAACTCTTTGACAGAGAGAGAGCGAGATGGTGGTAGGGGACAGCCCCCAGTAAAGTCAGAGGTGAGAGCACAAAGCAATAAAGTAGGCAGACTCTGGTTTTTTGGGGGGAAAATGCTCGAGAATATCCGGGCGGACTCCTGAGGCTCGATCCCGCCTTTGCGTATGCCGAGCCTCTTTCCTCATGACCTTTGTCACGAGTGGAATGCCTCACCGGCTCCCGGCACAATATTGTATTGGTTTTGCCATATATCAACATGGATCTGCCACAGGTATACAAGTGTTCCCCATCCTGAACCCTCCTCCCTCCTCCCTCCTCCCTCCCCGTACCATCCCTCTGGGTTGTCCCAGTGCACCAGCCCCAAGCATCCAGTATCCTGTATCGAACCTGGACTGGTGACTCATTTCATATATGATATTATACATGTTTCAGTGCCATTCTCCCAAATCATCCCACCCTCTCCCTCTCCCACAGAGTCCAAAAGACTGTTCTATACATCAGTGTCTCTTTTGCTGTCTTGTATACAGGGTTACTGTTGCCATCTTTCTAAATTCCATATATATGCGTTAGTATACTGTACTGGTGTTTTTCTTTCTGGCTTACTTCACTCTGTATAATAGGCTCTTTAACAGAGAGGTATTGCTTTTTGTCAAACTGAAATCATTCTTTTCCTTTCTGGTTTATATATGTGAGTAATGAATAATTTGAACTAAACAGAGAAAATGAAAACCCTCCTCCCACTACTGCTATGATTCAACCACCAGAGACAGCCCACCATGGACAGTTGGGCTGTTTTGTACTTGCTTTTAATTTATATTTGGCTTTGGTATTTGCATTTGTTTTTCTTTTTTAGAAATGTTTTTTTATTGTGGTAAAAGCCACATAGTATAAAATATTTTCACCATATTTAACTGTACATTTCAGAGGCACTAAGTACATCACATTGTTGTGCAACTGTTACCACTATTCATGTCCTGAATTTTTCATCTTCCTAAACTGAAATTCTGTCCCTATTAATTTTTCAGTCTTTTCTCCAAGTCTTGAAATAGCTTACTTGTCCAACTAGTTACTTTAGAATTTTGGTCTTATAAATTTAGCAGCAAGATATGTTGTCCTTGCATTCAACATCCATTGCTAATGTGTTTACTCTTGGCATCTTCATTATTTGCTGATGCTCTAAGTCTGTATCACTTCTCACTTAAGGCCTTTCTTCTTCCATTTCTGTTTCCATATAAACCATTCTCTACTTAGTAGTCAGAGTGATCTTTCTAAAAGAGAAATTAGATCATAATTCTTTCCTCTATAAAATCTTCCAATTAATTTCACTGCCATTAAATAACTCCTTGCCATTGCTTTTGCCACTGACCTCATCTTTCACCACTACTTCCTCCATGACGTTCCAACTAGAGGGATCTTTTAATGGACCTCAAACATGCCAAGTTGCTCCTCACTTTAGAATCTTTGTCATTGACATTTGAAACGCTTTGTCTCCGCACCTGCAACGATTGGTTTCTTCTTGCTATTCCTGTCTCAGTTCAAGCACCCTCTCCTCACTCAGGCTGTCCTAACACTCACTTGCAGTCATCATCCAGGTCCTGCTAATTAGATCACTCTGTAAATTCTCCAAGGAAAGGGTCCTCACCGTTGCTCACCACTCAACAGCATCTGTATCATGACCAGGGACCAAATAGGAGCTTAGAATGAGAAAAATGAATGCAGAAAAAAAAGGAATGAATCGTGTGAGGGTAAAGTAAATATTACCTTCAGAAATGGGAAAAGAAGAAAGGAAAGGGAAAAGGAAGATAACTCTGGGGCAGCCCACATCAGTTTGGGATTCTTGTAAGGAGTGACTCACATCTGCCCTTAAAGCGTGGGTTTTGTCCTTGGGAAGGAAGAGTAATTTACTGCCATATCGTAAATGCATTTGAGAGATAAACTGAGACATTCCAGGAAGGCCAAGAGAGAAACATGACTGAGAAGGGTGGGGAGTTACTGAGCAGGTGTGGCGGGTCTTTTACAGACTGAGTGCAGATCTGACCCATTGTTTATATTGATGCGTAAGTGGTATAGAGCATCACAAAAGTGAACAATTTAGTTTTTAGTTATCCAGTCTCAAAATAAAGGCTCATACATAGTATACAGGATCCCGTGTGTTTTTCCAAATCAGCGCCTTGGATAAAGTGTTAAAAATGACAGCTCTGGAGTCAAACAGGTGGGAATATGCAGGAAGGCAGCAGTTTGCTAGCTGTCTGATCTGGAACATTTACTTAATCTCTTCCCACCTCAACTGCAAATTGCAGTGCTTTTTATTGGACTAATTTTAAGAATACACATAAATCACTCAATGTTATGCCTGTCACAGGAAGGGATTAATAAACGTTATGATCATTATCATTATTAATGTATTGAATCAGAACATCTGATGTGGGTTCAGCCCCAGGATTTAGATTGTTCTTTGGATTCAGAAGTACCAGCCAGTTTCTTAACTTTTCTCTCTACCCATCAACTGGATGCTGACATATAGTGGCATCAATGATAAAAATGGTAGAGAATTAAAGAAATGTTTCATGATGAAAAAAAAATAAGTAGACTTATCTTGTAGGTTGCATAAATCATTGGGCTGATAGAATTTAGAATGTGGACATTTTCCGTATCACAAATAGGCATGTTGCTTTATCTTAAAATGAAATTTTAAAAATAAAACTATATGAGTGTAATTTTCTTTATGTTCAGCTTTATGTTCAACTTATAATGGAATGAATGCATTTTTGAAAAGTTTATTTATTTATTCACAGTCACTCACTGAGAGCTGACGCTGTACCCATTCACTTTCTATGAATTTGGGAAATATGGTGCATAAAAGCAGATCTGGTCTTCTTCTCTCAGAACTTATTGGATAGCAAGAGAGACAGACATTCATCCACAATTTTTAAAAAGTCAAGTTATAGGGTGGTAAGTGCTATCAGAGATCAGATCAGATCAGTCGTTCAGTCGTGTCCGACTCTTTGCAACTCCATGAATTGCAGCACGCCAGGCCTCCCTATCCATCACCAACTCCCAGAGTTCACTCAGACTCACGTCCATTGAGTCAGTGATGCCATCCAGCCAACTCATCCTCTGTCGTCCCCTTCTCCTCCTGCCCCCAATCCCTCCCAGCATCAGGGTCTTTTCCAATGAATCAACTCTTCGCATGAGGTGGCCAAAGTACTGGAGTTTCAGCTTTAGCATCATTCTAGAGAGCACAATAGTTCCCAGAGATTTTTAAATGAATCTTACTGGAAACCTAAATTTATAGAAAAATATTTAATGGTTACATTAACTTGCTTTAACGTGTCTCCATGGTTGAGTCAGAAAAGGGATCTATTACAACAAGCCAAAATGTTTTTAATGAAAACACAGTAAAACTACAGTTAATTTTTTGTCATATTGAACATAGTACAATAAATTAAGCATCATCATTTGGTCTTCATGTATCATATACATCTGTGTGCATGTATGTACTAATGCATGTATGTATGAATATATACGTATCTACATATGCCTTTTTCTAAATAATGTTTCCCTAAGAAAGAATCCTCGATCATTCCTATTAATTTGTTCAAAGTGTGTTCTGCTTCCCTTTTTGTCTTTTTTGAGAAAATGCTGGTAAAATAGGGGGCTTCCTCATCAGACTTCGTTAGCCTTTACTTCTATTGCTAAGCTACTAAATCTCTACAGCTGAATATTTTCCCTGAGTTCCAGCCTCAATGTGTAACTTTATGCTAAATCTATGCACTTAAATGTCATCTTGTCTGAAATTCTAGTTATTATTCTTCAATTCTGATTGTCCCCATGTATTCTAATTCTTCGTGAATGATTATCCCCATCCATCTTGAAACTCGGATCAGCGTCGTGGAGGCTGTTCTAGCGTCTCTTTATATTCCGCTTGCGAACCGGCACTCTCAGGGTCGACTCTCATTTACCATATGCGGCCCCTCCTCTCTGTTCTCACGGCTGCAGCCCCAGATTGGCACTAAATCTTGTCTCACTCATGCGGATTCAGTAACATTCTAAGCTCCTCTCCATTTAAGTTCTCACTTTTCTCCTCCTCCGATCTAGTTACTTCTCCATCTGTCCTCCATTTTATCATTAGAACGAATGCCTTTGTTTTCAACACTGAGTTTTTGTTTTTCATCCTCCAGTTTGAAGCCCTTCAATCACTCACCACTGCCATTCCCAGGACTGCTTTGTCCTGCTGATTTCATGATCCCGGGTAGTTTCCTCCCTCTCACGGGTGTACCGAAGGATTACTCTGGCTAAGAAGCCTGGAGACACCTGATACTCTTCCCTGTGCACCTTCCTCCCCTGTTACTCTGCCGCATAAACGCTGCTGCCTTGGTCTTTCTGGACTTGAACAATATTCTCAATACAGTGTGTCTGCTGTGCCTCTTTGGGTTCCCTGCTCTCCATGGAGGCCTGGAACCTACATCATGGGGGTAAACTGAGGCCCCACTGGGCTCATCTCATCGGCTTCTTTTCTCTCGGGGGTCACAATATCATGCTTCCTGTTGTACAAAGTCTAAAAATACTGTTTCATTTATTTCATTCAACATTCTAGTTGTTTAAAAGGTGGGAAGATTAATACAATTTCTCTTACTGCATCATACTCAGAAGGATAGATGCAGAAATGTACATTTTTTAAAAAGATAAAAAATCATGGGTTTATACTGATATCACCAATTCATATGTAAGAGTACAGAGTGCCTCTGAAATTTAAAAATGTATACTTTATCATTAAGATAATTCTTTGCTTTAGCATACAATATTCAGCCCCTTCATGGATCACAGCCTTGTTGTGGTGAAAACCTTGTTGTGATAAAGAATATTCAAGCTACTGGACAATTGTGCTCATTTCACATGCTTGTAAGGTTATGCTCAAAATCTTTCAAGGTAGGCTTTAGCAGTATGTGAATTGAGAACTTCCAGATGTACAAGGTGGGTTTAGAAAAGGCAGAGGGACCAGACATCAAATTGCCAACATTTGCTGGATCATAGAAAAAGCAAGGGAATTCCAGAAAGAAAAAAAAAAAAATCTGTTACTGCTTCATTGACTACAAGAAAGCCTTTGATTGTGTGGATCACAACAAACTGGAAAATTCTTAAAGACATAAGGGTACCACATCAACCTACCTGTCTCCTGAGAAACCTGTATTCAGGTCAAGAAGCAACAGTTACAACCTTACATGGAACAACCGACTGGTTCAAAATTAGGAAAGGAGTACATAAATGCTGTATATAGTCACCCTGCATATTTAACTTAGAGTACATCATGTGAAATGCCAGGTCGGATGAATCACAAACTGGAATCAAGATTGCTGGGAGAAATAACAATAACCTCAGATATGCAGATGATATCACTCTAATGGCAGAAATTGAAGAGGAACTAAAGAGCCTCTGGATGAGGGTGAAAGAGGAGAGTGAAAAAAAAAAAATACTGGCTTAAAACTCAACATTCAAAAAAACTAAGATTATGGCATCTGGTTCCCATCACTTCATGGCAAATAGAAGGGGAAAACATAAAAGAAGTGACAGATTTTATTTTTTGGGCTCCAAAATCACTGGGGATGGTGACTGTAGCCACAAGATTAAAAGATGCTTGTTCCTTGGAAGGAAATCTATGATGAACCTAGACAGTGTATTAAGAAGCAGAGACATCACTTTGCCAACAAAGGTCGACATAGTCAGAGCCTTGATTTTTCCAGTAATGTACAGATATGAGAAAAGTGAAGTTGCTCAGTCATGTCTGACTCTTTGTGACCCCTTAGTCTGTAGCCTATGAGGCTCCCCTAGTCCATGGGATTTTCTAGGCAAGAATACTGGAGTGGGTTGCCATTTCCTTCTCCAGGGGATCTTCCTGATCAAGCCCAGGTCTCACACACTGTAGACAGATGATTTACCATCTGAGCCACCAGTTGGACCATAAAGAAGGCTGAGCACTGAATAATTTATTCTTTCAAATTGTGGTTCTGGAGAAGATTCTTGAGAATTCTTGAGAAGACTGCAAGGAAAACAAGCCAATCAATCCTAAGGAAATCAATCCTGAATATTCAGTGAAAGGACTGATGCTGAAGATGAAGCTCCAATACTTTGGCCACCTGATGTGAAGAGCCGACTTATTGAAAAAGACCCTGATGATGGGAAAGACTAAAGACAGAAGGAGAAGAGGGCAGCAGAGGATGAGATGGTTAGATAGCATCACTGATTCAAAGGACATGAATTGAGCAAACTCCAGGAGATAGTGAAGGACAGGGAAGCCTGGCATACTGTAGTCCATGGGGTCTCAAAGAGCTGGACATGACTTGGTGACTGAATAACAATCACAGCAATAGCAATATTCAGATAATAATTTCAAAATAGCAATACAATTTTTAGCAGAAAACAATGGAAAAACTAAAATGCGCAATTTTTATACGATTCCTTTGTTCATAGCATGTATCCCATTGAGGACACTATGAACTGGCTTCTTCCCAGACACTAGTTGCAAAGGGCTTCCCGGGTGGTACTAGTGGTAAAGAACGCGCCTGCCAATGTAGGAGACTTAAGAGATGAGGGTTCGATCCCTCGGTGGAGAAGATCTCCTGAAGGAGGGAATGGTAATCCACTCTAATATTCTTGCTTGGAGAATTCCGTGGACAGAGGAGCCTGGTGGGTTAAGGCCCAGAGGGCTGCAAAGAGTCAGATATGACTGAAGTGACTTGGCATGCACATTGTAATCTAAGTCAGATAGACACATAGAGGGACATTTCACAATATACCTGACTAAAACTGTCAATGTCATTAAAAAAAAAAAAAGTGATGAATCTGAGAAACTGCCATAGCCAAGAGGAGCTTGAGACATGATTATGAATTGTAATGGAATGGGATCCTGAAATACCAAAAAAATATATTAGGCAAAAACTAAGAAAATCTAAATGAACTATGTGCATTAGTTAATAACTGTATCAATATTGACTCATTGATTGTAACAAATGGACCATATCAATGTAAGATCTTAATAATAAGATAAACTATGTGTGGGTGCATATATGGAAACTCTCTTTAATATCTGTTCAATAATTCTAATACTGTTTTAAGAATTGTACAGTGTAGAGCCACTGCAGTGCATCCATAACACGGGTAAATGTTCTGATTAAAAAAATAAAATACACGTGTATTTATGCACACACAAAAAAGAATGGTTTATACATTTTTTAAAAGTTGTTTTAAAAAGTAGTAGTTTATTAACAGTTGCAGATCTGTGTTTTCCTCTTCCTTGTCTCATCAAATTATTTATTGCTTAACTTGAGACTATTTATTGCAATTTAAAGGAAGATGGTGCATACATTAATTTCAGAGTGAATTTTAATAAGTATACATAAAATGCATTTATATTTCTTTAAATGTATTAATACAATGGTGACAGCAATTAAAGCATATTAAATGTGAAAAAGAATCTATATCTCCTATGTTAATTGAGATGCTCATTTTTTAATGTAAAGCAATCTGTGTGTTCTTGAGTCTCATTTTTGGGCTTTCTGTTCTGTCATTCATCTTCATCGTTCATCTGTTAGTACCACACTGTTTTAATAATTTGGATTTTTTATATGTTTTCCTATACTTATTAGTTTCTTAATCTAATTTTCTGTCTCCAGAAGGGGGAAAATAACACCCAGGACTTTTACTGGGATTGCATTAAATTTTGAATGAATTTAGAAAAACTTTCATATTTGTAATGTCGAACCATCATATCCAGGAACCTGCAAATGGTACATATACCATTTGTTCATGTAAGATTTTGTGTCTTGTAGGAGTATTTTTTAGTTTGACTTCATAAGCTGTGCCTTGGGATTTTATCTTCCTTGTTGCTATTATAAACTAGACTACCTCATTCATTATACATTAAATTAAATACATATCACATTTTTATATTGGGAAATAAAATATTACTGTCTCTGAGAAAATTCTCTACTCATCCTCAAACTGAATAAATAAAATAATATTTTTCACTCAGTTTCTCATGTTGTTAGCTTGTCTTCTATGGGACTAAAATCACAAAACCTTTGCAGACTGTGTGCTCAGAGAATGTGTATTCAAGAAGATCGGGCTAAAGTATAGAGTCTCAGAATTAAAAAGAAGTAGAGGGAATAGCTCTCTAAGTTGGGGATAAATGGATTGTAGCAGGTGTTGATAGCTATTAAAATGTGAGCCTTTGGAATATTAAAAAATATTCATGATGTTAAAATGTTTTTGAGTAAATTAAAAGTGCAAATGTATTTGGCAATTAGTAATACCGAACACGTATTACTATATCATGCTTTTTGTTTGTTTGTTTTAAATTTTAGGACCAAGATTATCCATATTTTAACTTGCCTAAGGCAGAGAGCAGTATCTGGAATACATACCCTCCTTCTGGTTGTGTTATAATCTTTTAATGATACCAGAGACTGAATTTTTACAAAGCTTCTATTATTAAATTTCAGAAAGTTTAGGTCATGCCATACTTTTCTTTAATTTGTTCAGATTGGCCTTCACTATTAATTTAATGAAAACATAAGCTAGCTGGAAGTTATTGTGTCAGGAAAAAGAAACATAACATCATGGGCAGATTAGTATGGGAAGGAATATATTCTTCTGGATCTATTCCAATCTCATTGGAAGGCCTCTGTATACACCGTAATCTAGTATTATAAATAGGCACTTGACCCTGTCTCTTAATAAGGAGCAAGAACCAAGCCAGTGCCAGCGCAGAAGAACAAGAGGCACAGAGGTGGTGAGAGGGTGTGAGGAGAGCGCGTATGAGAGGCACTCCTGCCCTGTCTCCCTCACTTACTCCTGAAGTGTGCTGCCCGCCCCCACTGTGGGCTCAGGGTTGCTGTAATGAACCCGAGGTGACAAGACAGAAACTGAGCGAATAGACAGTCACACAGCTCCTGACACATGTGCCCTCCACCTCTTGAGTAAGGGGGAGTTTGGTCAGGGGAGCTAATGAGTCAAGGTGGGAAAGTACTTGGTACACAGCAGCCTCATCACTAACTGACCCTCTGGGTCCACCGTGTGTGAAGTATGATGACCTGAGCCTATAAATTCTTTCCTTTTTCTCCATATGAGATAAATCCTTATTAACAACTCTGTACTTTAGTGTACTGCATTTTGTGACCTGAATGCAAAAGTAATTTGTAAGCTTTTGTTGTTTTTTTAGTACTTAAATACATAGAGATAAGGGTCTTAAGTACTTCATACATGTTAAATCTGAGAGGTTCTTTGTTTAAAGCATCAGTGGGTAGATTCATTGAAAGAACATGTGTATTAAAGATAATTACTGCCAAGGAAAATATGTTTTTTCCTATATTTTCAAGTTTCACTTCCCTAAATATTCACTATTTTATTGTTCAGTCACAAAAGTCGTGTCCGACTCTTTTGCAACCCCATGGACTCTAGCCTGCCAAGTTCCTCTGTCCATGGGATTTTTGCAGGTGAGAAAACTGGAGGGGGTAGCCATTTCCTTCTCCAAGGGGTTTTCCCAACCCAGGGATTGAACCTGTGTTGCTTGCGTCTCCCGCACTGGCAGGAGGATTCTTTACCACTGAGCCACCAAGGAATCCCAAATAGTCAGTATAATATCTATCAAAAACTCCATCTTAACGTTAAGATCACTATCTGAATAAATAAACATATATTTAAATATTTAAAATTAAAGATTAATTTGTGTAAATTAAACCAATCTTTATTTAAATATACATATTTAACAAATATCAAGTTTAATAGATATCTAACAGCTATTGCTATTTATTTGAATATATTAAATACATAATATATAAATATTTCATATTAACTTTAAATACAGTTATATTCAATTTTACAGCAAATTAAGTATCTCTTGATGATATTTGTCTGAGAATGTGAGACGGTTGTGTGTTGACAGCTAGGCACCCACTGCCTTTATACTCTAAAAATTGCAGATGCTAACGGTAGAAAAATGTGGTGCATTTTAACTGATAACAGATTTGTGGACCTAGTTCATTGCCTGGAAAAAAGAATCCCAAAACATTAAGCTTTCTTAAATTTACTGTATACATTTTTAAAAATCATTTTTTATGTGGCAAGGAGGAATATTTGCCATATACACATAAAATATTTGACTATAAATTGAATTTTGCTCATATCTAAATTTTATACATATATATCTATATATATTTATATAATATATATATTTATATATATCTATGACTTATAGTATATCTGCTGCTGCTGCTAAGTCGCTTCAGTTGTGTCCGACTCTGTATGACCCCGTAGACGGCAGCCCACCAGGCTCCCCCATTCCTGGGATTCTCTAGGCAAGAATACCGAAGTGGGTTGCCATTTCCTTCTCCAATGCATGAAAGTGAAAAGTGAAAGTGAAGTCGCTCAGTCGTGTCCGACCCTCAGCGACCCCATGGACTGCAGCCCACCAGGCTCCTCCGTCCATGGGATTTTCCAGGCAAGAGGACTGGAGTGGGGTGCCATTGCCTTCTCCATAGTATATCTATCTATATATAATTAATATAAGTCATTGGATAATCATTAGGAGTTTGCCCTCTTGTTCAATAAAGAAAGAAATCAAATGTTGATGTTATGTCTATGAAATACATTGTACCTTTAAAATCTTTCCTCTGCAGCAATAAAAATCTGAAGGATAAAACCAGAATTCTCAGAAATTGTGACAATGTTATCTATGTCCCCTGCATATAAAACTAAAGTATTGGTGATATATTCTTCTTCCTTGGTCTAGAGCTCAAAAAATTTGGAGATTTTCCTAGGTCTCTGGTACACACACACCCAGAACTGGTAACTATTCACATAAGCAAATGTCAGTGTACACTGAAGATAGAATCACTCTCTGGTGACTAAGAGGGAAAAATAAAAATCAAAACAGAACAAGAGTATTGTCCCTGAAACAATGTTTGAGGAAGAGTTGTGATCAACACCATTAGGTGTCTGACATGCATTTTCTATCCACAAAGTAGACCGATAGTTGCAAAAATAAGTGAGCCCAGATTTTTGTACTCAAGAAGTTATAAATCTATTGGCAAACACAGTGCACAGTGTCCCTCTCACCTTTTTGCACCATGCCTTGATGTTCAGTTCAGTTCAGTTGCTCAGTTGTGTCTGACTCTTTGCGACCCCATGAATTGCAGCACACCAGGCCTCCCTGTCCATCACCAACTCCCGGAGTTCACCCAAACTCATGTCCATTGAGTCAGTGATGCCATCCAGCCATCTCATCCTCTGTCATCCCCTTCTCCTCCTGCCCCCAATCCCTCCCAGCATCAGAGGCTTTTCCAATGAGTCAACTCTTCCCATGAGTTGGAGAAAGTACTGGAGTTTCAGCTTCCAGTCCTTCCAATGAACATCCAGTACTGATCTCTTTTAAAATGGACTGGTTGGATCTCCTTGCAGTCCAAGGGACTCTCAAGAGTCTTCTCCAACACCACAGTTCAAAGGCATCAATTCTTCGGCGCTGAGCTTTCTTCACAGTCCAACTTTCACATCCATACATGACCACTGGAAAAACCATAGCCTTGACAAGACAGACCTTTGTTGGCAAAGTAATGTCTCTGCTTTTAAATATGCTGTCTAGGTTGGTCATAACTTTCCTTCCAAGGAGCAAGTGTCTTTTAATTTCATGGCTGCAGTCACCATCTGCAGTGATTTTGGAGCCCCCCAAAATAAAGTCTAACACTGTTTCCACTGTTTCCCCATCTATTTTCCATGAAGTGATGGGACCAGATGCCATGATCTTCGTTTTCTGAATGTTGAGCTTTAAGCCAACTTTTTCACTCTCCTCTTTCACTTTCATCAAGAGACTTTTTAGTCCCTCTTCACTTTTTGCCATAAGGGTGGTGTCATCTGCATATCTGAGGTTATTGAGATTTCTCCTGGCAATCTTGATTCCAACTTGTGCTTCTCCCAAATTAATGACTCCAGTCTGGATAGCTTTCCTAAAGTTTAAACTCAATATCCATGTATCTACTTGACACTCCACTGTTTACTAGCCCCAAATCTTCTTAACCCTCAGACTTTCTCATATTGGCTGATGGCAACTCTGTCCTTCCATCCTTGGCTAAAATCAAGAACTTGAGAATCATCTGAGACCTCTCACTTTATCTCATACAGCACACCTGGTTCCTCAGATATCCTCTTGGCCTCAGTGGGATCATTCTGATAGCTGCTTCACTGCTCCTATTGTTTTCATTGTTGCTACTCACCCCAACAGTCTTTTCTCAACACAGCAGCTAGAGTGATTCTTTAAAAATATCCATCTGATATGCCGTACTTCAACTCAAAACCCTCCAAAGCATCCATATTGCTTGGAGTAAATGCTGAGTTGCTTAAAAAATGGCATAGGTCTTATAAAATGTGGTTCCCCATTCTCTTATGCTGGGAATTTGGGATAAAGAGACCCCATTTACCCCTTCACACACACACATTGGGTTAGGAAACTGCAACCCATTGTGGTATTCTTGCCTGAGTAATCCCATGGACATTGGAGCCTGGTGGGCTATAGTCCATGGGGTTGCAGAACGTCAGATGTGACTGAGGAACTGAACACACACCACACAGAGTTTCTCCTATTGTTAAGATACTGCATTGCTATGGTTCTTTTATTATATTTAATTCATCAATATTGATACAGTATTATTATCATTATTGTGTTAATCTGTATACTTTAGGGTCCACTCACTGTGCTATAATTTCCATTGGTTTGGACAAATACAAAATGTCACGTGTCCCACATTACAATCTTACATCAAATTGTTTTACTACCCTCAAATTCCCTCTGCTTCTCATCCTCCCCAATCTCTGACAACTGCTGGTCAAGTTATCATTACTATCACCATAGTTTTTCCCTTTCCAGATTCTCACTTCAAAGGAATCATCTGGATTTAACCGTATCCATACTTTATTGGGCAGTATTCATTTGATATTTTTTCACATCTTCTCATATAGTGTAATAATCCCTTAATTCTAATTCCTGAATAGTATTCCACTGTATGGACATACCACACTTTGCCTACTCGCATCGTCACCTCCAGTTTTGGGTGATTATGAAGAAAGCTGCTCTGAGCATTCCTCTGCATATTCTGTGTGGCTATACTTTCACATAAGTTGGATAAAGACTTAGTAGTGTGATTACTTGATCATATTTTGAAACTATATTTAATTTGGAAAGGAACTACCAAGCTGTCTTCCAAACTGCCTATGGCATTTGCGCTCCCACCAGCAATAAATGAGAGTTCCCCTTGTTCTTCTCCCATGCCACCCTAAGAGGTGTGCAGTAGTCTCTTGTTTTAATTTGTATTTCCCTAAGCACATATGACTTGGTTCATCCTTTCATGCGCTTATTTGCTTTCTGTTTATCTTCTGTAAGGTACCTGTTCAGGTTTTTTTGCCTGCCTCCTAAATTGATTTATTTTCTCAGATAAGTTTGTACATTTTAGACATAAATCCTTTACCATACATTAGATTTTCACATATTTTATCCCAGCATGACACGTCTTTTTGTTGTCCTGAAAGTGTCTTTTGCAGTTCAAATGTTTTAAGTACAGTTTGTCAAATTTTCTTTCTTGTACCGTTCTTTCAATGTCATGTATGGAAACTGATTACCAATCCCATGACTTTCTAATTTTTCATGAGGTCTTTATTAAGAATTTTAAGAACTTGTTTTATTGTTGGTGTGAATATGTTTCTTATTTTGTTACTTGCCTTTTAAATTTATGATCATTTAACAATGCAGTTAATTACATCAGTCATTTTTCGATGATGTTTTCTACACATTTCATTACTTAAGATGTTTGCCAGTTAAACATCACTTGTATCTTCATATGTCTTTAAAAAATAGCCTGATTTTCATGTTTTAAATCAAATTTATTATAATGTTAAGATTAAAAATCTTTTTAAAGATTTTTACTGAAGCATCAGTTCAGTTCAGTTGCTCAGTCCTGTCCGACTCTTTGCAACCCCATGAACCGAAGCATGCCAGGCCTCCCTGTCCATCACCAACTCTTGGAGTCCACCCAAACCCATGTCCATCGAGTCTGTGATGCTACCCAACCATCTCATCCTCTGTCATCCCCTTCTCCTCCTGCCCTCAATCTTTCCCAGCATCAAGGTCTTTTCAAATGAGTCAACTCTTCACATGAGGTGGCCAAAGTATTCGAGTTTCAGCTTCGACTGATCTCCTTTAAGATGGACTGGTTGGGTTTCCTTGCAGTCCAAGGGACTCTCAAGAGTCTTCTCCAACACCACAGTTCAAAGGCATCAATTCTTCGGCACTCAGCTTTCTTTACAGTCCAACTCTCACATCCATACATGACCACAGGAAAAACCATATCCTTGACTAGACGGACCTTTATTGGCAAAGTAATGTCTCTGCTTTTCAATATACTATCTAGGTTGGTCCTAACTTTCCTTCCAAGGAGTAAGCGTCTTTTAATTTCATGGCTGCAATCACCATCTGCAGTGATTCTGGAGCCCAGAAAAATAAAGTCTGACACTGTTTCCCCATCTATTTGCCATGAAGTGGTGAGACCAGATGCCATAGTTGATTTACAATATTGTATTAGTTTCTGCTGTATGGCAAAGTGATTATTATACAAATATACAATCCTTTTCATATTCTTATCTATTATGGTTTATCACAGGATATTGAATATCTTTTCTTGTGCTATACAGTAGTACCTTGCTAAAATATTTAAGTAAATGCATAGTCTAGTATCTGAGCAATATCCATGGAATAACTCTCAAGTTAAACATGTGTGCATCTGTATGCATGTGTGCCCAACATATGTATTCCCATTTGTTCTATTTCATTAATTTGACTATTAATTTTTATACTGCTACTATGACATATCATACATAATAGGTCGACTCCCTTTGATATATTTTATATATTCTTCCTTTGATATATTTTAACATTCTTAGCTATTTATTCAGAGAAGGCAATGGCACCCCACTCCAGTACTCTTGCCTGGAAAATCCCACGGACGGGGGAGCCTGGTGGGCTGCAGTTCAAGGGGTCGCTAAGAGTCGGACACGACTGAGCGACTTCACTTTCACTTTTCACTTTCATGCATTGGAGAAGGAAATGGCAACCCACTCCAGTGTTATTGCCTGGAGAATCCCAGGGACAGGGGAGCCTGGTGGGCTGCCATCTATGGGGTTGCATAGAGTCGGACAGGACTGAAGCAACTTAGCAGCAGCCATTTATTCATGTAGATGAATATAGAAACTATTTACAATCATCCTCTAAGAACTTTCTTATTGATTTTCTAACTAGAATTGCATATATTAAACTTTGGTAAGAAGTGACTTTTTGTGCTTTTGCTCACTAGTATGTTCATTCATTGAAAGGAGTACTTGCTGTGTAGGATGTGTAAATAACATGTCAGTCAACATCATGGACACAGTTTTTCCAGCATGAAGCTTACAGACTAGTGGGGTGTATCTTTTAATTTATTAATAGTTTTATTTATATTTGTGAATTATAATTATTATATATATATCACACTGCATATTGCTAAGTCACTTCAGTCATGTCCGACTCTGTGCGACCCTATAGACGGCAGCCCACCAGGCTCCCCCATCCCTGGGATTCTCCAGGCAAGAACACTGGAGTGGGTTGCCATTTCCTTCTCCAATGCATGAAAGAGAAAAGTGAAAGTGAAGTCGCTTAGTCGTGTCCGACCCTCAGCGACCCCATGGACTGCAGCCTTCCAGGCTCCTCCCTCCGTGGGATTTTCCAGGCAAGAGTACTGGAGTGGGGTGCCATTGCCTTCTCCTATTACACCTTAATGGGGGTGAAAATGTGGGTGTATGAGAAGGAGCATGAGAGGCAGGAAAAACGAGAGAAGCACAGGAACAGTGGTGAGATCACTCCCCAGAGTCCCAGTTAATAAAGATATTTGGGTAAATGGATCAAGAAACAAAAACAAAACCAAACAGCAATAACAACAACAAAAAGCACAACTTTTCCCTGAAACTTTAAGATTTCTCTCCTTTTGCACAGCACTGACCCTCTGGTGGTCAAAAATCCATATATAACATCCAGAGAGTCAACCAACTGTGGATGTGTAGTACCATAGTTCATATTTATTGAAAAAAAAATCATATATAAGTGAATCTACATAGTTCAAACTGCTTTTCAGAGGGTCAACTGTACTCTTATTTATATACGAAATTTTCAACTTTTATTAAAAAATGTATCCAATTTTATATATTTGTACACAAGTGTACATCTGGGTGGCTTCCCAGATGACTCAGTGGGAACAAATCCGCCTGCCAATGCAGGAGACTCAAGAGATGCAGTTTCAGTTTCTGGGTCAGGAAGATAGCATGGAGAAGGAAATGACAATCCACTCCAGGATTCTTGCCTAGGAAATCCCATGGACAGAGGAGCCTGGCAGGCTACAGGCCACGGGGTCACAAAAGAGTCGGACATGACTGAACAACTGAACATGTACATTTAGGTATGTGTTTCTAATGGGTACATTTTTGCATAAATAAATATATTGTGTATTTAATAGATATCTATTTTTAAAAGGGAGATTATGTACTTGCCTGGAAAATCCTATGGACGGAGGAGCCTGGTAGGCTGCAGTCCATGGGGTCGCTAAGAGTTGGATACGTCTGAGCAACTTAACTTTCACTTTTCACTTTCATGCATTGAAGAAGGAAATGTCAACCCACTCCAGCGTTCTTGCCTGGAGAATCCCAAGGATGGGGGAGCCTGGTGGGCTGCCGTCTATGGGGTCGCACAGAGTCGGACACGACTGAAGCGACTTAGCAGCAGCAGCAGCAGCAGCAGTACAAGGTGAGGTCACACTCTAATTTTATTAACAAATGAAATTACCAAGTGCAGAAATAAGATCTAAGATTTGTGAGTATGAGAAAGCAAAATTCTTGAGAAGACACATTCCACTAATCTAAGAACTGTCAAGAAAATTCTTGAGAAGATATATTCCACTGATCTAAGAAACTGTTGAGAAACTGAAGTGGAGGTGTGAATGATAAAGAATAAATGGTAGCACTAAGAAACATTTGAATTCTACAAAGTTCTTGGAATATTTTTTAAAAATTCCACATGCAGAAAGAAAAACACCAATACAGTATACTAACACATATATATGGAATTTAGAAAGATGGTAACAATAACCCTGTGTACGAGACAGCAAAAGAGACACTGATGTATAGATCAGTCTTATGGACTCTGTGGGAGAGGGAGAGGGTGGGGAGACTTGGGAGAATGGCACTGAAACATGTAAAATATCATGTATGAAACAAGTCGCCAGTCCAGGTTCGATGCACGATACTGGATGCTTGGGCCTGGTGCACTGGGACGACCCAGAGGGAGGGTATGGGGAGGGAGGAGGGAGGAGGGTTCAGGATGGGGAGCACGGGTATACCTGTGGCGGATTCATTTCGATGTTTGGCAAAACTAATACAATATTGTAAAGTTTAAAAATAAAATAAAATTAAAAAAAAATTCCACATGCAGTACTAGACTTATTCTAGTCTTGTTTATTCTAGACTTGTTTCCTAAATTCCTTTCTATAAAGGTGCATCTTAAGCTTTTGGAGATTTTTTTCTTTTAAAAAGAGAAATATGCAAATGAATATAATGGGAGTCTACAGGAAAACAAAAAGCAGTCTAACAGTGACAATGAACGAGCACCTATACGTGCTTGGAGATTTCTAGAAGTTGGTGACTTAAATGTGATGAAGATACAGTCTCAGCTCTAAAAATTCTTATAACTTAGTTTGAGAAACATACACATGTGTGAGGAAGTCAAGACTGTAAAAATGGCCTTCTGAGCACTTTAGCTGGAACAGATTATTCTTGAAGGGTTGGAGGAGAACATTTACTATCTTAAAACTCCACTTCTATCAGTCTGCTCCAAAGCAACAGATAAAGTAATCCCCTTTCCTGCTTCTTTCTCGTTTTCTTCATTTACTGAATCCTGCTTTAATATAAAATTCTTTCTTGCTGTTGCCATCACTGTTTCTCTCTGAGGTTCCTCCAGCCTCTGCTTTCTTATCAAGCTCACATATGTCCATCTTGTACTTCTTCTAAGGTTATTGCCCTCTTAAGTGGTTTTTGTTTTTTTTTTTAAACTGGATTTTTATGTTTGTCTCTTTGTTCTGTGTATGCTTTTAAAATGAAAAATTTTAAATACGTAGTGATTGCCTGCATTGTCTCCAATCTTCTGAATTTTCCTTTGTTACGTCTCTTTTCTGTTATTTCTGATTGTCCACTGGTATCCCTCATTTTCGGTATGATTACATCATATGTCATTCCATAAGCTGCTCGTTTCTCTTCCACTTTATACAGAAGGCTGAAGGACTGAACTCGATCATGATGTTGCCTGCTGTGCTTGGTCTGATTTTTTTCCCTGACTGCTGGGAGACGACCTCGAGAGGGAGATGCAAAGAGCAATACACAGGGCCCTACATTCTGATCCCGGCTTGGCCACCAAGTTAGTTGAATCTCTCTCTGTCTCTCAGTCTCTCTCAGTCTACATATGTACCTCTTCCTCTCCCCGTCTCTCTCTCTTTCTTTCTCTTTCTCCCCTTTCCAGTCTCTCTTTTCATTAATTTCTCTAGCTTAGATCTTTTTAATTAAAAATATCACAGCAAATTTTCAGTAATAGTAAACTAGCACAGTTATTTATAAGAGATAAATTAGTAATTGTTTCTATTCCACCCCAACCCCACGCAGACTATTTTATATTTTTCCATTTCTTTGTGTTTCCATCTGAAAATATTCCTATGCCCATGTAAATTTATCAACACGTAAATACCTACACACACGCAGGGATTATTTTGCTTTGTTTTATCTTAAATTGTCCTCTTATCTGCAAGTAGCTTTTTTTTTTAATTCAAAAAGACACCTTGGGTATATCTTTATGGCAGTAAATGCAGGTCCATTTTGCTTTTCAGAAATCATCCTAATTGTTTTAAGAATGTATGCACCATAGTTTTGGACTATTTTCTATTGACAGACATGGAGGTTGGTTTCAGATTTTTGCCATCAAATATAGTATAAAATGATGCAACATACCATTGATTTTATAGAGGGCTCTGCATAAACTGTGGAATGGTTTGGTTGTGTATGGTTTAATGAACATTAGCAATTTTACAAATGCCTACAGCAACCACTTTCCTAGGAGGAATAGATGAGGTGAGTGGGTGTCACTAGTTCTAAAAAGTCAGCTACACCAAACCTGTGACCTTCTCTCTTTCAAATATTTGTTGAATTCTCTTCTCCTCTGTGTCTTTTCTTAAATTTCTTTGTCCTTATGTGTTAAAAAAGTTGTTCCTTTTTAAAAAATCTTTTGGCTGTGCTGCATGCTATGTGGGATCTTAGTTCCCTGACTCAGCCCCCTGCATTGGCAGCATAAAGTCTTAACTCCAGACCACCATGGAAGTCCCAACAGCATTGCTCCTTTTTTTTTTTTTTTTACCATTTTCCATAGCTATGAGCTTTGGGGAGTGAGAGAAAAATGCACCTGTGGGTAGTTCCATGAAGTGTTCCCTTGGTATCTCTAATTTCCTTGAAGAGATCTCCAGTCTTTCCCATTCTATTGTTTTCCACTATTTCTTTGCACTGATCACTGAGGAAGGTTTTCTTATCTCTCCTTGCTATTCTTTGGAACTCTGCATTAAAATGGATATATCTTTCCTTTTCTTCTTTGCTTTTTGCTTCTCTTCTTTTCATAGCTATTTGTAAGGCCTCCCCAGACAGCCATTTTGCTTTTTTTGGATTTCTTTTTCTTAGGGATGGTCTTGCTTACTGTCTCCTATAATTTCATGAACCTCTGTCCATAGTTCATCAGACTATCTATCAGATCTAATCCCTTAAATCTATTTCTCACTTCCACTGTATACTCATAAGGGATTTGATTTAGGTCATACCAGAATGGTCTAGTGGTTTTCCCCACTTTCTTCAATTTAAGTCTGAATTTTGCAAAAAGGAGTTCATGATCTGAGCCACAGTCAGCTCCTGGTCTTGTTTTTGCTGACTGTATAGAGCTTCTGCATCTTTGGCTGCAAAGAATATAATCAGTCTGATTTTGGTGTTGTCCATCTGGTGATGTCCATGTGTAGAGTCTTCTCTTGTGTTGTTGCAAAAGGGTGTTTGCTATGACCAGTGCATTTTCTTGGCAAACTCTGTTAGCCTTTGCCCTGCTTCATTCTGTACTCCAAGGCCAAATCTGCCTGTTACTCCAGATGTTTCTTGACTTCCTACTTTTGCATTCCAGTCCCCTATAATGAAAAGGACATCTTTTTTGGGGTGTTAGTTCTAGAAGGTCTTGTAGGTCTTCATAGAACCATTCAACTTCACCTTCTTCAGTGGGGCATAGACTTGGATTACTGTGATATTGAATGGTTTTCCTTATAAATGAACAGAGATCATTGTGTCATTTTTGAGACTGCATCCAAGTACTGCATTTCAGACTCTTATGTTGACTATGATAGCTACTCCATTTCTTCTAAGGGATTCTTGCCCACATTAGTAGAAATAATGGTCATCTGAGTTAAATTTTCCCATTCCAGTCCATTTTAATTCGATGATTCCTAAAATGTTGACATTCACTCTTGCCATCTCCTGTTTGACCACTTCCAATTTTCCTTGATTCATGGACCTAACATTCCAGGTTCCTATGCAATATTGCTCTTTACAGCATCGGACTTTGCTTATATCACCAGTCACATCCACAACTGGGTGTTGTTTTTGCTTTGGCTCCATCCCTTCATTCTTTCTGGAATTGTTTCTCCACTGATCTCCAGTAGCACGCTGGGCACCTACCAACCTGGGAAGTTCGTCTTTCAGTGTCCTATCTTTTTGCCTTTTCATAGTGTTCATGGGGTTCTCAAGGCAAGAATACTGAAGTGGTTTGCATTCCCTTCTCCAGTGGACTACATTTTGTTAGAACTCTCCACCATGACCCATCTGTCTTGGGTGGCCCTACATAGCATGGCTTACAGTTTCATTGAGTTAGACAAGGCTGTGGTCCATGTGATTAGATTGGTTAGTTTTCTGTGACTGTGGTATTCAGACTGTCTGCCCTCTGATGGAGAAGAATAAGGGGCTTATGGAAGCTTCCTGATGGGATAGACTGACTGAGGGGGAAACTGGGTTCTATTCTGGTGAGCAGGGACATGCTCCAGTAGATCTTTAATCCAATTTTCTGTTGATGGGTGGAGCTGTGTGCTATTTACCTGGGGCCAAACTATGATGGAGGTAATGAAGATAATGGTGACCTCCCCCAAAAGATCCGATGCATGTACTGTTACACTCAGTGACCCCAACCCTGCAGTAGGCCACCATGAACCTACGCCTCCACCGGAGACTCCTAGACATCCACAGGGGTGAGATAAATTGGAAGGGATAAAATGCCCTGAGTTTAAGCATAGAATTTAATGTTTTGAGTGCATATGCACTCCTGTAATTATGACCACAATCAGGATATAGAAACACTTCCATCACCCTAAAATTTTCCACTATCACCTTTCTAGTCATTTCCCATGACCAGCCCTAGTCTCAGGCACCACTGACCTAATTACTGTTACTAAATATTAGATTTGTTTTTTCTAGAGTTTCCTATGGGGTAACATATATGAAGTTAATAGTTTAGTACTGAGTACACACTACATACTGACTTCCCTGATGGCTCAGAGGGTAAAGCGTCTGTCTGCAATACAGGAGACCCAGTTTTGATCCCTGGGTCGGGAAGATCCCCTGGAGAAGGAAATGGCAACCCACTCCAGTACTATTGCCTGGAAAATCCCATGGACGGAGGAGCCTGGTGGGCTACCGTCCATGGAGTCACAAAGAGTCGGACATGACTTCACTTTCACTTTCACTTTCACATACTACATAGGCTTCTCTGGTGGCTCAGATGATAAAGACTCTGCCTGCCATGCAGGAGACCTGTGTTCAATCCCTGGGTCAGAAAGATCACCTGGAGAAGGCAATGGCTACCCACTCCAGTATTCTTGACTGGAAAATTCCATGGACAGAGAAACCTGGAAGGCTACAGTCCATGGGGTCACAAAGAGTTGGACAAGACTGAGTGACTAACACACACACACATCAGTTCAGTTCAGTCACTCAGTCGTATCCGACTCTTCACGACCCCATGAATTGCAGCACGCCAGGCCTCCCTGTCCATCACCAACTCCCAGAGTTCACTCAGACTCACGTCCATCGAGTCGGTGATGCCATCCAGCCATCTCATCCTCTGATGTCCCCTTCTCCTCCTGCCACCAATCCCTCCCAGCATCAGAGTCTTTTCCAATAAATCAACTCTTTGCATGAGGTGGCCAAAGTACTGGAGTTTCAGCTTCAGCATCATTCCCTCCAAAGAAATCCCAGGGCTGATCTCCTTCAGAATGGACTGGTTGGATCTCCTTGCAGTCCAAGGGACTCTGAAGAGTCTTATCCAACACCACAGTTCAAAAGCATCAATTCTTCAGTGCTCAGCCTTCTTCACAGTCCAACTCTCACATCCATACATGACTGCAGGAAAAACCATAGCCTTGACTAGACGGACCTTTGTTGGCAAAATAATGTCTCTGCTTTTGAGTATGCTATCTAGGTTGGTCATAACTTTCCTTCCAAGGAGTAAGCGTCTTTTAATTTCATGGCTGCAGTCACCATCTGCAGTGATTTTGGAGCCCAGAAAAATAAAGTCAACACTGTTTCCACTGGTTCCCCATCTATTTCCCATGAAGTGATGGGACCGGATGCCATGATCTTCATTTTCTGAATGCTGAGCTTTAAGCCAACTTTTTCACTCTCCACTTTCACTTTCATCAACAGGTTTTTGAGTTCCTCTTCACTTTCTGCCATAAGGGTGGTGTCATCTGCATATCTGAGGTTATTGATATTTCTCCTGGCAATCTTGATTCCAGCTTGTGTTTCTTCCAGTCCAGCGTTTCTCATGAGGCTCTCTGCATATAAGTTAAATAAGCAGGGTGATAATATACAGCCTTGACATACTCCTTTCCCTATTTGGAACCAGTCTGTTGTTCCATGTCCAGTTCTAACTGTTGCTTCCTGACCTGCATATAGGTTTCTCAAGAGGCCGGTCATGTGGTCTGGTATTCCCATCTCTTTCAGAACTTTCCACAGTTTATTGTGATCCACACAGTCAAAGGCTTTGGCATAGTCAATAAAGCAGAAATAGATGTTTTTCGGGAACTCGCTTGCTTTTTTCATGATCCAGCAGATATTGGCAATTTGGTCTCTGGTTCCTCTGCGTTTTCTAAAACCAGCTTGAACATCAGGAAGTTCACGGTTCACATATTGCTGAAGCCTGGCTTGGAGAATTTTGAGCATTACTTTACTAATGTGTGAGATGAGTGCAATTGTGTGGTAATTTGAACATTATTTGGCATTGCCTTTCTTTGGGATTGGAATGAAAACTGACCTTTTCCAGTCCTGTGGCCACTGCTGAGTTTTCCAAATTTGCTGGCATATTGAGTGGAGCACTTTCACAGCATCATCTCTCAGGATTTGAAATAGCTCAGCTGGAATTCCATCACCTCCATTAGCTTTGTTCATAGTGATGCTTTGTAAGCATCACTTGACTTCACATTCCAGGATGTCTGGCTTTAGGTCAGTGATCACACCATCGTGATTATCTTGGTCGTGAAGATCTTTTCTGTACAGTTCTTCTGTGTATTCTTGCCACCTTTTCTTAATATCTTCTGCTTCTGTTAGGTCCATACCATTTCTGTCCTTTATTGAGCCCATCTTTGCATGAGATGTTCCCTTGGTATCTCTGATTTTCTTGAAGAGATCTCTAGTCTTTTCCATTCTGTTGTTTTCCTCTTTCTTTGCATTGATCACTGAGGAAGGCTTTCTTATCTCTTCTGAACGCTCATTTCTTATGATATTTAATATAGTCAGCATCTTAGTTTTAACAGCAATTCTAAGTTTGGAGAGTTTGCATCAGTTCCTTTGCCCTGAATCATCTTAAAGGATCTCTGTTACAAGTAATTTAAAAAAACACTGAGTAGGTCTCATTCATTTGTTTACATTCAATAATTCATTCAACATGTATTCATTAAGCACCTCTTTGTATCAGACAGCAGCTAATTGAGACATAAATGAACAAAGATAAAAACAGTTCCTAGTTCTTCTCTGAGTTTACATCATAATGCAGATGGAAGGACAATGAACACAGTAAGTAAACAAAATTTTTAGGTTTTAGAAGATGGTAAGTGCTATTGGAATTTGATTGAGGTCATACCTGAGTGGTCTAGTGGTTTTCCCTACTTTCTTCAATTTAAGTCTGAATTTTGCAATAAAGAGTTCATGATCTGAGCCACAGTCAGCTCCTGGTCTTGCTTTTGCTGACTGTATAGAGCTTCTCCATCTTTGGCTGCAAAGAATATAATCAATCTGATTTCAGTGTTTACCATCTGGTGATGTCCATATGTAGAGTCTTTTCTTGTGTTGTTGGAAGAGGGTGTCTGCTATGACCAGAGTGTTCTCTTGGCAAAACTCTGTTAGCCTTTGCCTTGCTTCATTCTGTATTCCAAGGCCAAATTTGCCTGTTACCCCAGGAGTTTCTTGACTTCCTGCTTTTGCATTCCAGTCCCCTATAATGAAAAGGACATCTTTTTGGGGTGTTAGTTCTAAAGGGTCTTGTAGGTCTTCATAGAACCATTCAACTTCAGCTTCTTCAGCGTTACTGGTCAAGACTGGTATAGACTTGGATTACTCTGATATTGAATGGTTTGCCTTGGAAACGAACAGAGATCATTCTGTCGTTTTTGAGATTGCATCCAAGTATTGCATCTCGGACTCTTTTGTTGACCATGATGGCTACTCCATTTCTTCTGAGGGATTCCTGCCCTCAGTAGTAGATATAATGGTCATCTGAGTTAAATTCACCCATTCCAGTCCATTTTAGTTCACTGATTCCTAGAATGTCGACGTTCATTCTTGCCATCTCTTGTTTGACCACTTCCAATTTGCCTTGATTCATGGACCTAATATTCCAGGTTCCTATGCAATATTGCTCTTTACAGCATCGGACCTTGCTTCTATCACCAGTTACATCCCCAACTGGGTATTGTGTTTGCTTTGGCTCCATCCCTTCATTCTTTCTGGAGTTATTTCTCCACTGATCTCCAGTAGCATATTGGGCACCTGTCAACATGGGGAGTTCCTCTTTCAGTATCCTATCGTTTTGCCTTTTCATACTGTTCATGGGGTTATCTGCCGAAACCTTTGATCATGTGGATCACAATAAACTGTGGAAAATTCTGAAAGAGATGGGAATACCAGACCACCTGACCTGCCTCTTGAGAAACCTATATGCAGGTCAGGAAGCAACAGTTAGAACTGGACATGGAAAAACAGACTGGTTCCAAATAGGAAAAGGAGTACGTCAAGGCCGTACATTGTCACCCTGCTTATTTAACTTATATGCAGAGTACATCATGAGGAATGCTGGGCTGGAAGAAGCACAAGCTGGAGTCAAGATTGCTGAGAGAAATATCAATAACCTCAGATATGCAGATGACACCACCCTTATGGCAGAAAGTGAAGAGGAACTAAAAAGCCTCTTGATGACAGTGGAAGAGGAGAGTGAAAAAGTTGGCTTAAGGCTCAACATTCAGAAAACTAAGATCATAGCATCTGATCCCATCACTTCATGGCAAATAGATGGGGAAACAGTGTCAGACTTTATTTTGGGGGGCTCCAAAATCACTACAGATGGTGACTGCAGCAATGAAATTAAAAGACACTCCTTGGAAGGAAAGTTATGACCAACCTAGATAGCATACTCAAAAGCAGAGACATTACTAATTTGCCAACAAAGGTCTGTCTAGTCAAGGCTATGGTTTTTCCAGTGGTCATGTATGGATGTGAAAGTTGGACTGTAAAGAAAGCTGAGCGCTGAAGAATTGATGATTTTGAACTGTGGTGTTGGAGAAGACTCTTGAGAGTCCCTTGGACTGCAAGGAGATCCAACCAGTCCATTCTAAAGGAGATTAGTTCTGGGTGTTCTTTGGAAGGACTGATGTTAAAGCTGAAACTCCAACTTTGGCCACCTCATGCGAAGAGTTGACTCATTGCAAAAGACCCTGATCCTGGCAGGGATTGGGGGAAGGAGGAGAAGGGGACAACAGCAGATGAGATGGATGCATGGCATCATCGACTCGATGGACATGAGTTTGAGTGAACTCCAGGAACTGGTGATGGACAGGGAGGCCTGGCATGCTGCAATTCATGGGGTCGCAAAGAGTCAGACACGAATGAGTGACTGAACTAAATTGAACTGAATGAAGTGCTATTGGAAAAATGAAGCAGAATAAAAAGAATTGGCTGCAGAGTTGGTTGGAGAGTTGTAGTTTTCAATAGGGTGACTGGGATAATCTTCACTGAGAAGGTGATATTTGAGGACATCCTGTAGATGAGGGAGTGAACCATGAAAACATCTGCCAGAAGGTGGTTATAGAAAAAGTTGATGCTAAGACTCAGGAGTGAACAAGAAACCACAGCTTGCCAACCCATACTGACGACCATTGTGTAAAACTGAAGACCGTTGTGAAACTGGCCTTCAGCACACAGCTAAGTTCTGCTTGTTTGAACATGTGCTAGTTCAGACTCATACACTCCAAGATAAAATCGTCAACTGATTTCACAGGACTCATGGGTTCCAAATGCCACTGACTGGTTGAGAAACTTGCCTAGTTTGCAAATACTCTCCTATTTCTGGCTTGTGCCCTAAAACCAACCTACAGCTAATCCAGCCTTCAAATTCCTGACTCTCCCTGAATCTTATGAGACTGTGCCAAGGCAGCACATTTTCACCTTCACTGAGTTTAATGACTCCAGCTTCAAGAGATCCATAGAATTTGTTGATGGTCTCTGTTGACGGAGGCTTTTTGAAGCCCAAGGCAGGAAAGTACCTGAAATTTTGAAATGACAAGTAGTTCAGTGAGGCTGAAGGTAAGTGACTAAAAGGAAGTGTAGTGGGGGGGGGAGGTGGGAGGGGGGCCGGGGGTGGGGTTCTTCCCTGGTGGTTCAGTGGTAAAGAATCTATCTTGCAATGGAGGGACATAAGTTCAATCCCTGGTCGGAGAACTAAGCCTGAATGCCTCAACTGCTGAGCTACAAGCTACAGCTAGAGAATCTGTGCAATACATTGAAATATCCTATGTGCTGAGGTAAGACCTGACAGAGCCAAATAAATAAACAAAAATTAGATATAAAAAAAGTATAGTGGGAAATGATATGAGTGAGGCAGGAGGCCACATTGTGGAGAATCTCATTGGCCATTTTAGGGATTTGATGTTACTCTCAGTTGGTGACAAGCAAAACACTGGGAGATTTTCAGAAGTGATATGACATGACCTCATAGGTGCTTGTGAGCAACAGGGCAGAGGAGGGCAGTCCTGAGAACAAACTGGCCAATTAGGAGCTGTCAAAATAATCAAGGCAAGAGATGTTGTTAGCTCGAGTGCATGATAACACTAGAGATAGTGAGAAAAGGTTGGATTTTGGATCTATTTTGCAGGTGGAATCCAAGGGATTTATTAACAATTTGAATATGGAAACAAGAGAGACAGAAGAGTCAGGAATGATTCCGCCGCAACTAAAAGGGTGAAATTTGCACTTCCTAATTGGGAAAGACTGCCATAGCACAGGCTGGTGGGGAAATCTGAGTAACCGAGTTTTTCACATTTTGATGGGGTAATTGTGTCCCCTCAAAATTCTTATGTTGAAGCCCCAACGTTCTAGTAGTTTTTCGGGTGGTGACTATAATTAGAGATAGAGCTTTTAGAAAAGCACCTGATTAAAATAAGGTACTCAGCTAGACTCTAACCCACCATGATTCATGTCCTTATAAGAAGAGGAAATGAAGACACGGACACACACACAGAGGGACGACCATGTGAGGACCCAGGAAGAACAGTGCCACCTACAAGCCGAGGGGAGAAACCTCAGGAGAAACCAGTTCTTCTAACTCCTCTAGCTTCTAGAATTGTGAGAAAGTCATTTTCTGCTGTTTGTTATGAAAGCCTTAGCAAACTAATACAGAAATGTTAAAGTTTTGAGATGTTTATTTGTGGCTCACCTAGTAAAGAATCTGCCAGCAGTGCGGGAGACCTGGGTTCGATCCTAGGTTGGGAAGATCCCCTGGAGAAGGGAAAGGCTACCCACTCCAGTATTCAGGCCGGAGACTTCCATGGACTACAGTCCATGGGGTCACAAAGAATCAGACATGACTGAGTGACTTTCAATTTTCAGTTCATTCAACATCCAAGTAGAGATTTAATTTCATGCAAGAAATGTACAGGAGAGATATAAACTTGGGAGCCATCATCATGCAGATAGTTAAGGCTATTAAACTGTGTGAGATCACAAAGAAAATGATATAGAAGAGATCCAGAAAAACAAGCTCTAGGAAATTCCACTTTTAAGGGTGGAGGATAGGGAAATCCCTGATGGTCCAGTGGGTAAGATTTCACCTTCTACTGCAGTGGGTGGGCATGTTCGATTCCTGGACAGGTAGCTAAGATCCCACATGCCTAATGCCAAACAACCAAAACAGAAAACAGAAAAAATACTGTAACAAATTCAATAAAGACTTTAAAAGCGGTCCACATTTAAAAAAAAAAAAAAAAGATGGAAGATAAGATAGGAACAAAAAATCTCAGCCAAAGAGACTGAAAAAGAGTGACCAGAGTATCATTAAGACAGTATGATAGTCTGGAAACCAAATCAATAAATTATTCCCTATGCAAAGGAGGAATCAGCTATTTAAAATATTCCTGATGAGTCCTATCAATTGAGCGTTGGGAATTGACTGTTGAGTTTAGCAATGTGCAGATTACTGGTCACATCATTGAGATACAATTGGAGAGGAGGTAGAATTCAGTTGTAATGGGTGTCAGTAAGAAAGAGGGTGAGCAATTTAAACAAATTCATCTTTTTTGAGTGTATATGTGCACAGAAGAAGGAATTTTGCATCTGCTTATTATATTTTGAATAAATAAAGGATTAAATCCAGTTTCCAAGACTGCAAAGCTAAAGAACAGACTTTAATGGGAGTGATCTCTCAAGGTACCTTGAGAGGTTCCCTACTCTCTCTCTCTCAGAAATCTCTCCAAATGTTAGTCATGATATTCTTTGATGTGTGTCTGAAATAAAATTACAGAGACAGGGAGGAAGATCTGACTTGTCCTTGTAGGATTTCTTGCTAAATACAATGAGAGGCCATTTAAGGACTTTATGCAAAGAAAAGCAGAAAGTGTACTCTGTGTTTTGCATGCAGAATGAATGGAAAGAGTGCTGGCAAGGAGACTGGTTAGAAGACTCCAGAATATTCTAAAGAAAAAAAAAAAGTGATTGCATGGAAGAAATGAAGATAGAAGTAAATAATGGATGGAGCCATTTTTGGAGATAGGATTCAAAGGACTTAGATATAGGAAATAAAATTACATTAGGAATTGCAAAATCTTCCACTGGAGATTCCCATAATTTACGTGTCTCTCCAGTTTCTTGTTTATTTGGGAATCTTTCCAAATAAATGAAAGCACTGTTTGCAGTGCCAGTGCCTTGATTCTCAATTGTTCCTTGCATTCAAAACCTCTTGAAACATAAAGAATAGAATTCAATATACAACTGAGAAATAAGGATACATCCAATTAGTCAATAGGAAATGAATGATGAATAGAAGCTCTATCAAAAGAGAAAAGTAAACCTTTAGTTTGCTACTAATTTTTATTGGAGTATACTTGCTTTACAATATTGTGTTAATTTCTACTGCACAGCAAAATGAATCAGCCATATGTAAATATCCCCTCTTTGTGTGTGTTTTTAAATTTTATTTTTTTTAACTTTACAATATTGTATTGGTTTTGCCATATATCAAAATGAATCCACCACAGGTATACATGTGTTTCCCATCCTGAACCCTCCTCCCTCCTCCCTCCCCATACCATCCCTCTGGGTCGTCCCAATGCTCCAGCCCCAAGCATCCAGTATCATGCATCGAACCTGGACTGGCGACTCATTTCATATTTGGATTTCCTTCCCATTCAGGTCAGCACAGAGCACTGAGTTCCCTGTGCTCTACAGTAGGTTCTGATCAGTTACATATTTTAAACATAGTAGTGTGTATATGCCGATCTCAATCTCCCAATTTATCCCACCTTCCCTTTCCCCTCTTGGTGACCATACATTTATTCTCTACATCTGTATCTTTATTTCTGCTTTGCAAAAAGATTCATCTGTCCATTTTTTGAGATTTTTTTTCCATTCATAAGAAATATGCTAACAACTTTAGAGCTTATTTACATCATAATGTCCCAGACAAAGTCATATTGTCTATATAAACAGATTCATTACTGTTTCTTCCTGGATTTCCAATGTGTTCCTAATTAGTTGAAGCATTATTAAAAGCTTAGGTCCACACTTTTTGGACTCCACTTGAGTATTGTTGCCTAGAGAATCCTGTGGGCAGAGGAGCCTGGTGTGCTGCTGTCCGTGGGGTCGCATAGAGTCGGACACGACTGAAGAGACTTAGTATGCATTCATGCATGAGTTAATAGAGTACCTGAGTGTAACTCTGTGGAGAAAAAAGGTTTATTTAGTCCAGAAAACTGCATTTCAGCTTCTTTCTTCAGGCTTCTTCTACCAAGTCTGACAATAATGAATTATTAATTCTCTCATTTCTCTCTTTCTTTAAAAGAAAATAAAAAGGAAACATCTTCATGTAACAGAGACGTGGAATAGGCAGAACACATAACTATCACTGTTCTTTTTAATTGTGTCTTCAAATTTAAGTTTCATCCATTTCCAGGGAGATTATGTACCCAGAAATCTAAGAATCACATGAATGCAGTTTATCCACACATTGAATGATTCTTTCAATACGTCTAAAACCATGGAGAATCTAGTCAGTGTCTTAAGTTCAGTTCATTTCAGCAGAAGCAAAAACCTAACAGAAGCAGTCAGCGTCTTAGTTTTTTTTAATGAATATTTTATTAAAATCAGTTTTAAATTTATTCTTAATTTATTTTCTATGAAACTTCAGCCATTATATAGAGCAGTTGAAGATGCAAGAGATTTAAAATGGCAGAGAAAATTGTCTTTACTTTTGAAAGCCAGGCACCTATTTCAAATACCAGACATAATTATGTGGAAAAGTAAGGAAAAGGAAAAAAAAATCCTGATACTGATTGCAGAAATAATTATTAAAATTTTCATAAAGACAACTATGATCAAGCTTTAGTGCATTCTTATTCTTCTTCATGTTTAACTTGGCTACAAAATAAAAAACAAAATTATATTTTTAAGAAACAGCCAGAGAACAGAGAATTTTAAGAAACCGATTAAATAGCTTTGCTGTTGATCTGTTTGGAAGACATCTATAACTCTTTGCTGAGGGCTTGGGGTGGTGGGGGTTGGGAGTAGTTAAAACCAGAAGCAGAGAAAGGAGATCCAACCAGTCCATCCTAAAGGAGATCAGTCCTGGGTGTTCATTAGTAGGACTGATGTTGAAGCTGAAATTCCAATACTTTGGCCACCTCATTCGAAGAGCTGACTCATTTGAAAAGACCCTGATGCTGGGAAAGATTGAAGGCAGGAGGAGAAGGGGACAGAGGATGAGATGGTTGGATGGCATCACTGACTCAATGGACATGGGTTTGGGTGGACTCTGGGAGTTGGTGATAGACACCTGGCATGCTGCAATTCACGGGGTCACAAGGAGTTGGACACGACTGAGCAATCAAACTGAACTGAGAGAAACAGTGTTCTATATCAAACTTCTCTAAAGCTCTAAAGTTAAAACTTCATGTCTCATTATTTTTCCCCAAGGTCATGGAAAGGCCAGCTGTGCTGGCCACCAACATGGTGTGCGTATCCTTGAGTTGACAGTGAGCGTGGAAGACCAGCCTCACAACAGGATAGCCAATCCCAGGTTAAGACAGGACTATGAAAGGTGTTATGGTTTAGGCATAGTGTAAGCATGCTCTGTACACAGTCCCAAGCTCTGCAGGCCTCCCTGAGCACTTAGGCAACAAATTAGGCCAGAACAAATCCATATGAATTTCAGTGTAACTACTTCTTACAATAGCTCTGGTTCCCTGATATCAGAAGTCAAATTCTTATCTGGCACGTCACCCAATCAGCAGCAGCAGCTGCTCCATAGCACTTGTTCGAAATACAAACCCTTGGGCCTCAACCCAGATCTGAGTCAGAAAATCTGGGGTTCAGAGCCCAGCAAAGTTTAAGTTTGGGAAACAACTAAACAGAAAATTTTCACCCTTGCCCTGACAACCTCAAACATTTATTCAAAGATTCCATACTCAGAGATTCTGATTTAGTTGTTCTTGAGTGCTGCCTGGGCAATGGAATTTTTAAACTCTCCTGAAGCTTTTCTGATGTTCAACAAGGGTTGAGAATCACTGGCTATAAGATTTTTTGTCTTCAAGGACCGTGTCAACTGCACTGCACTAGGCACTGATCCCCTGCTGCTGCTGCTGCTGCTAAGTTGCTTCAGTCGTGTCTGACTCTGTGCAACCCCATGGACTGCAGCCTACCAGGCTTCTCGGTCCATGGGATTCTCCAGGCAAGAACACTGGAGTGGGTTGCCATTTCCTTCTCCAACTGATCCCCTAGACCATTGCAATCACTGAAAGAGTAATTAAATCTTTCTTTACCTATACAACCCACATAAACCCAATTCCCCCCTCCTAACCCCCACCCACCACTTTGGAAACAATATTGATTTTGCTTCCCATATACAGAAGAAAATTATTTGAAATGCCTTGCATTGTCTTACAGCTGAAATCAGAAAGGGGGCACCAGATGTCACAGGTCTTCAGAATTCTTTCTGGATCGGTGCTTTCGCTTCTTCCTGCCCCCATTTTCCCATTCTAGCCTAAAGTGACACAGTGCTGAGTCTATTCTTGGTGTCTGAGTTCAAATGAATTAATAGGTTTTCTCACATGGTGGCTTTGTGGCTATGTGGACTATAGGGAGTCACTTTTCAGTTATAGTCTATTTTTTATCTAGGAAATCTGGCCCTACATAAAATGATTCATCCTTTGTCAGTTTTACTTAAAATAATAAATTATACCACAGAGTGTGGTATTCTGTGACGTTACTTCCCTCCTAGAAGTGACTGTCAGCTTTCACGCCCTTTGTTTTTGTTCATACGCACCAATTTATATATTCATGCATACACATGTGAGTGTAATTATATAGTATAGTATGGTATAGTATATTTAAATTAGAGAGTATGAATAAAGAACATATATATTCTTTTCAGTTGTCTATGATTCTGCAGTCCATGGGGTCGCTAAGAGTCGGACACGACTGAGCGACTTCCCTTTCACTTTTCACTTTCATGCATTGGAGAAGGAAATGGCAACCCACTCCAGTGTTCTTGCCTGGAAAATCCCAGGGACGGGGGAGCCTGGTGGGCTGCTGTCTATGGGGTCGCACAGAGTCGGACACGACTGAAGCGACTTAGCAGCAGCAGCATGATTCTACTTGTAATGCTTCTTTCTTTCAGGTGATGGAAATCACCAGGTTTTGCTAATCATTTCCTAATGTGAATTACTCAACTATTCATGTACCTGCATTTACTTTATTTCAGAAACACTTGTGGAAATTTCATATGAGAGAATGATGAAATGGCAGCAGGTGTTTGGGGATGAAATGAGCTACGTGTATACAGTTCAGTCGGAGAAGGCAATGGCACCCCACTCCAGTACTCTTGCCTGGAAAATCCCATGGACGGAGGAGCCTGGTAGGCTGCAGTCCATGGGGTCGCTAAGAGTCGGACACGACTGAGCGACTTCACTTTCACTTTTCACTTTCACGCATTGGAAAAGGAAATGGCAACCCACTCCAGTGTTCTTGCCTGGAGAATCCCAGGGACGAGGGAGCCTGGTGGGCTGCTGTCTATGGGGTCGCACAGAGTCGGACACGACTGAGCGACTTCCCTTTCACTTTTCACTTTCACGCATTGGAAAAGGAAATGGCAACCCACTCCAGTGTTCTTGCCTGGAGAATCCCAGGGACGGGGGAGCCTGGTGGGCTGCCGTCTATGGGGTCGCACAGAGTCAGACATGACTGAAGCGACTTAGCATACAGTTCAGTGCCTCTTCTTCCTCTTCTGAAGTTTCCAATGGAGGTTTGAGGAGTATATGGAGAACCCTCAGTCAGTGAGATGATGGTTTTCCTTTAAAATTCAGTTCTCTTAAAAAAAAAAAAAAGTTAGTGTAATTAAGGGGCTAAGTGTAAGGATTGTGGAGCCAAACTGGATGAGTGGCAGTTTGAAGCTTAGGTTGGTCATCTACTAGTTTTGTGACATAAGACAAACTGTCTTTTATTTTTCATATTAAACTGGTGATGGAAATTATATTCTTTTTATGACAATCATATGGATTGAACCAGTTCACATATGCACTTAGAACAAGTCTTTTCACATAATAGGATCTCAGTAAATCTTACACTGTGTGCAAAGATTTTGCTATTCTCACATTCAGATTTATGAATCTAATTTTTGAAGTTATAATCACTAATATAATGAGACTAAACATGAACTTGGGCTTCCCAGGTGGCAGTAGTGGTAAAGACTCTGCCTGACAATGCAGGAGACAGAAGAGATGCAGTTTCGATCCCTGGGTCAGGAAGATCCCCTGGAGGAGGGCATGGCAAACTGCTCCTGTATTCTCACCTGTGAAATCCCACGAACAGAAGACCCCGGCAGGCTACAGTTCATGGGGTCACAAAGAGTCAGACATGGCTGAGCAGCTGAGAATGCAGACATGAACTCAAATTAGATAGCAATAATTTCTATAACTTCAAAATGTCTAAAATGAAAGCAATAAAATAATCTTGGTTTCAAATGCTCCATCCACACTTAGCTTCCTTGCTTTTTTGCAGGGCTGGTCCCTGTGTGATTTTGTCCCTGCTCTTCACTGATTCCCAGACAGATGTGATCCAGGCAGGAGGGCAGGAGAGAGCTGATAAAAGCATACAGTCCTGCCTCTGGTTTCAAGCACTTGCTATGGACAGAGTAATTACTATAACAGAAATTTAAATACCAATGGTATTAACTAAGAATTACCTGTTGAACAAGAATGGAAATGCATATTTGAGATTACATCCAAAGTATTGTCTTTAAGAATATAGAGTGCTATAGAATGAGAACGTATGTCTTCTATGGCTTGTAGTCCACAAAATGCTTTAAAAATGATAATAAAATTTACCTTTAGATTATATGATGATTTATAATTTTCATTTAATCCTCCCCCAAAACAATCTGAGGATAGAGATAAATATAGTCACAGAAAAGGGCAGTACCGCTTCCCTGGTGGTTCAGATGGTAAAGAATCTGTGTGCAATGCAGGAGACCCAGGTTCAACCCCTGAGTTGGGAAGATCCCCTGGAGAAGGGAATGGCTACCCACTCCAGTATTCTTGCCTGGAGAATCCCATGAACAGAGGAGACTGGTAGGCTACAGTCCATGGGTTCTCAAAGAGTCAAAACAACCAGTACTGAACATCAGCAACTCAAATTAGTTAAACTAAGTGTTAACAAAAGCATTATATCTTAGAGAAAGAGGTGTAAGGAGTTTATTATCTGATTTTTGGATTGTTCATTATCACTATAAAATAAATTTCAGTTAGTCTCTATTGAAATATAGATAATTACTCCAGTTTGTTATTTTCCAACTAGAAACATGTCCAAATGTAAGAAAATTAATCTAAATAAAACTTACCTTTATTTTCCATAGACAGTTTAGGAAATAGAAACAGGTACTGATGGACGTGAGTTTGAGCGAACTCCGGGAGTTGGTGATGGACAGGGAGGCGTGGCGTGCTGCGATTCATAGGGTCACAAAGAGTCGGACACAACTGAGCTACTGAACTGAACTGAATAGGACCATCATGAGCTGGGGAGGCCAGCAGATGGCTAGACCAGCTTTAGGCCTGATGCACTCCAGGTATCTTCCATGGGGGTTCCCCACATCCTCTGGGGGTGTCCCTGCACAACTGAGTCCCCTCTACACCTCCTGTAGGGTATCTTTGGGGGTCTGTATTAGACTGAATATCTGAAGCATAGCACTAATTCATGAGAGAAACTTAGATACAACCAGACTGGAATCTTGGTCTTCATTACCTAATTTTATTCCGCTGCAGTAATCCTCTCTCCTTTCCTCCCTCTCTCCCATATTTAGAAAGTATAACCCCACTTTGCCCTGCACCCCAGAAAGGAGCTTTAGCAGTTAGGTGACACATAAAACCGACTGCTTCGTCTACTTCCACCAGGGCCAAGTAGCCAATCTCTGTGCAGATCTGGTTAAAGATAGGGATGTGCCAACCACCAGAGACAAAGTCTTCAGCATGAAACAGCTCCATCTCCGAGCCTTTATTGGGTCACTTTGGATCGGGCATTCTATGTCGTAGTCTGCTGTGGTTATAAAGCGACTGGCAAAACAGCTGCTGGTTGTACTTTTTATTTAATTAGCTTTTACTGGAGCATAGTTGCTTTACAGTGCTTGCTAGTTTCTACTGGACGTCAAAGTGAATCAGATACGTGTGTACATGTTTCCTTTCTTTTTGAGTTTCCTTCCCATTTAGATCACCACAGAGCATTAAGTAGAGTTCCCTCAGCTCTGCAGTGGGTTCTCATTAGTGGTCTATTTCATCCATAGTATCAATAGTGTGCATGCTGCATTGCTTCAGTGGTGTCTGATGCTTTGAGACCCCATGGACTGTAGCCCACCAGGCTCCTCTGCCCATGGGATTCTCCAGGCAAGAATACTGGAGTGGGTTGTCATTGCTTCTCCAGGAGATCTTCCAGTGTACGTACGTCAGTCCCAATCTCCCAGTTCAGCCCCCACCTTTCCCCCCTTGGTGTCCATAGGCTTGTTTTCTATGTCTGGGTCTGTATTTCTGCTTTGCAAATAACACTATTTACACAAGGTATTTGAATTCTATTCCGTATTTCTCTGCCCCAGGAACATAGGCGTCCAGACTTACTTAAAAAAAACAGTTATTTCACAAAAGGCTTGTATACCCTTGAAAGAGATACTTTCTAGGTACTTCTCTACTTCTTCCTTCTTTCCTCTGTTCAATAAATATTTATTGATGAATACTGCCTCTTGAGAAACCTATATGCAGGTCAGGAAGCAACAGTTAGAACTGGACATGGAACAACAGATTGGTTCCAAATAGGAAAAGGAGTACGTCAAGGCTGTATATTGTCACCCTGCTTATTTAACTTATATGCAGAGTACATCATGAGAAACACTGGGCTGGAAGAAGCACAAGCTGGAATCAAGATTGCCAGGAGAAATCTCAATAACCTCAGATACGCAGATGACACCACCCTTATGGCAGAAAGTGAAGAGGAACTAAAAAGCCTCTTGATGAAAGTGAAGGAGGAGAGTGAAAAAGTTGGCTTAAAGCTCAACATTCAAAAAACGAAGATCATGGCATCTGGTCCCATCACTTCATGGGAAATAGATGGGGAAATGGTGGAAACAGTGTCAGACTTTATTTTTCTGGGCTCCAAAATCACTGCATATGGTGATTGCAGTCATGAAATTAAAAGATGCTTACTCCTTGGAAGGAAAGTTATGACCAACCTAGATAGCATATTCAAAAGCAGAGACATTACTTTGCTAACAAAGATCCGTCTAGTCAAGGCTATGGTTTTTCCTGTGGTCATGTATGGATGTGAGAGTTGGACTGTGAAGAAAGCTGAGTGCCAAAGAATTGATGCTTTTGAACTGTGGTGTTGGAGAAGACTCTTGAGAGTCCCTTGGACTGCAAGGAGATCCAACCAGTCCATTCTGAAG
Source organism: Bos indicus (assembly GCF_029378745.1). Taxonomy (NCBI): domain Eukaryota; kingdom Metazoa; phylum Chordata; class Mammalia; order Artiodactyla; family Bovidae; genus Bos; species Bos indicus. Next base: position 6,861,697 of record NC_091782.1, on the reverse strand, counting down.
GAGATCAGCCCTGGGTGTTCTTTGGAAGGACTGATGCTAAAGCTGAAACTCCAGTACTTTGGCCACCTCATGCGAAGAGTTGACTCACTGGAAAAAACTGTGATGCTGGGAGGGATTGGGGGCAGGAGGAGAAGGGGATGACAGAGGATGAGATGGCTGGATGGTATCATCGACTTGATGGACATGAGTTTGGGTGAACTCCAGGAATTGGTGATGGACAGGGAGGCCTGGTGTGCTGCAATTCACGGGGTCGCAAAGAGTCGGAGATGACTGAGTGACTGAACTGAACTAAACTACACATCAGGTATAGAATTAAGTACTTAGGATCTTCCCACCAAAGAAATAAACAATTATTTTGTGTCATTATTCTAACCCTTCCCAGCTCTAATAAAGTTGGATCCATTTTGGCCTCTTTTGGTCCAAATTTTGGATGACTTCCTTTTCTCCATAAACATCTTTTCTGAAATAATCTCTCTCAAGTTGCTGGGCAGGACACAAATGTCTTTCTCTTCAGCTTTCTTCTTGAGATCATTAATCAGCAGCTAGAAGTTTTTCTAGTTGCTGTGTTTTCAAGACATGTGTTTTCTTTTATATCTTTATGCAGTGAGTCCGTACCTCGCTTTATCTCTTTGCACAGCAAAGCAAACAACTCCTTCCTTCACTTGTATTGTTCACATTTGTTTTGTGAGCCCAACAGAGAGAAATGGAAATAAGCATCTGGTTCTTTGCTGATGATTTTCCCATGTGCAACTAAATCTTCTTTTGTTAATCATTTTGAACTTTTTAACTATTCTAAATATTTTTACTGTAAATATTTAAAATTTCTAAGCAGCTAAGTAGCACCATGTTTCTGCCAACATCCCTTAGATCAGAGAAAAATAGAATTCCAGAAAACATCTACTTCTGCTTCATTGATTATGCTAAGACCTTTGACTGTGGATTACAACAAACTGTGGAAAATTCTTAAAGTGAAGAGAATACCAGACCACCTTATTTGTCTTCTGAGATACCTGTATGCAAGGACAAGAAGCAACAGATAGAACAAGACATGAAACAATGGACTGATTCAAAATTGGGAAAGGAGTACTTCAAGGCTGTATATTGTCACCCTGTTTATTTAATCTATGTGTGGAGTACATCATGAGAAATGCTGGGCTAGATGAATCACAAGGTGGAATCAAGATTGCCAGAAGAAATATCAACAGCCTCAGATATGCATATGATACCACTCTAATGGCAAAAATGAAGAGGAACTGAAGAGTCTCTTGATGAAGGTGAAGAAAGAGAGTGAGAAATTTGGCTTAAAACTCAGCATTCAAAAAATTAAGATTATGGAGTCTCTTCATGGCAAATAGATGGGGGGAAAAGTGAAAACAGGGACAGATGTTATTTTCTTGGGCTCCAAAATCACTGAGATTGATGACTGCAGCCATGAAATTAAAAGACACTTGCTCCTTGGAAGAAAACCTATAACAAACCTAGACAGCATGTTAAAAAGCAGAGACATCACTTTACCAACAAAGGTGCATATAGTCAAAGCTATGTTTCTTAAGCTAGTCATATATGGTTGTAAGAGCTGGAACATGAAGAAGGCTGAGCACTGAAGAATTGATGCTTTCAAATTGTGGTGTTGGAGAAGACTCTTAAGCATCCCTTGCACCACAAAGAGATCAAACCACTCAATCCTAAAGGAAATTAACCCTGAATATTCACTGGAAGGACTGATGCTGAAACTGAAGCTGTAATACTTAGGCCATCTGATGTAAAGAACTGACTCATTGAAAAAGACTCTGACGCTGGGAAAGATTGAAGGCAGGAGGCGAGGGAGGATGGAATGTTTGGATGGCATCATCAGCTCAATGGACATGAATCTGAGTAAACTCTGGGAGACAGTGAAGGACAGGAAAGCCTGGAGTGCTGCAGCCCATGGGGTCACGAAGAGTCAGACATGACTTAGAGACTAAAAAACAACAGCAGGTGTGTCTGCTTCATCACTCTGTAAAAATTTTCAATGATTTGAGGAGATCCATTAGTTTTCCAGCACATTTAAAATAATTTTATATTGGAGTATAGATGATGAACTATATTGTGCCCTTTTTAGGCATACAGCAAAGTGACTCAGTTTTACATCTACAGGTATCACTTCTTTTTCACATTCTTTTCCCATTTAAGTTGTTACAGAATATTGAGCAGAGTTCCCTGTGCTGTACGGTAGGTCCTTGTTGATTATCTATTTTGTATATAGGAGTGTGTCCGTGTCAATCCATCAATATTTATTTCATGATTTTATCCCATAACATTTGTCTTCAAATCCAAATTTTCCCTTTCTGCCCCTGAATGAGAAGGAATTGACATCCATTGGTCACATAGAAGAGTTAAGTATTTGAGTGAAAATATGTTTGTAACTTAGCAAAGTTTTCCTAAAATACGTTTCTTTCTGAGACTTTCCATTCTAGAGTCACGAAGCAGTGCTTCCGCTCAGTCTCCCGTAAGGATACAGGACATTGTGTTAAGCTCCCAAACATGTTTTGCCAGCGCCCTGGGCTGCTAGGCTTAGCATCAGATGACTGGACAAAATACCAGATAATGAGGTCCCATAGCTATCCATCTGTTCACTGGCATCTAAGGTGGGCTCATTGGACCTTGGATTCACAGTGCTGCTCCTGTGGGGAAGAAGGAAGACAACAAACCAGCTGTAGGCGTACCGAGGGTGGGAAATTCCAAAGAGAGCCGATGAAATGCTGTTACATATAAACACCGAGGCTCAATTGAATGAACAGTTGTTGAGTGACAGTCATGGAAACTGTGTTGTCGTAAAGAGGAATAGTGATAGAGAACTAAATTTGAGCGGGGTGAAAATGTTAAATCACAAAGAGCTTTGCGAATAACCAACGTAAGCTGTGTCACAAATTAAACAGAGGGCCTTGAGACAAATAATGTGACTTTAAGACACCAGGGCCGCCAACCTCTAGGATCTAATGCCTGATGATCTGAGGTGTAGCTGATATAATAATAATAATAATAAAGCACACAGTAAGTGGCATGCACTTGAATCGTCCCCAAATCACGCTCTCTATGCCTACAGTCCATAGAAAAATGGTCTTCCAGGACACTGGCACCTGGTGCCAAAAAGTCTGGGGACCGCTGCTTTAAAACTTTAGCCTGAAAAAAATTTAACTCTTCCAGTACCTCTACGGTTGCGGGTGTGTGCATGTGTGTGTAGGAGGTTGAGTTGTTTCTGTTCCTGAAAGTAGTTTGGGCAGTGATTTTTACTCAAGGTCAAATCCATTCATCAAAGACAAATGCATGATCATTTAATTTGACAAGCACATAAAATTACTCACTGGCTCTTTGGTTACATTTGTACTTGTAATGTTCCATTCAAATCACATTTGAGAAGGTGGCTGTCATGGCTTTTGGCTGAAAGCTGCAAGTCGGCTCATGAACAACCTCAACAGTCAGACAGGGGAGAGAGTCAGGCAGAACGCAACACCTAATATTCTAGACTTGGCAGCACGCAGGGGGACAGGTGGCTGAAACCTTCCATGCTGAAGAGCAGTCTGAAAGGTGACATTGAACATGGTAATAGAGGAAGGTTTAACAGTCCAAGTCTCCAATTTAGAAATGCGGCTGAGAACCAAATGTTCCATAGGGCAGGGATCAAAATTCTCAGCTAAGGAGATTTGTATGTAGAAAAGGGCATTGCTATAAGTATCAGGGGGTTTACTGCCTACCATGCCAGAAGGAAGGGAATGGAGGCAGTGTCAGATTCTCTGGGGATGAAATGAATCTAGGGTGCATGCCTCTGCTAGCATCCCAGAAGTGTGGTCATGAAAATATAGATGTGGGGGTCTCTATGGCACCTGACTCCAGTACTCTTGCCTGGAAAATCCCATGGATGGGGGAGCCTGGTAGGCTGCAGTCCATGGGGTCGCTAAGAGTCGGACATGACTGAGCGACTTCACTTTCACTTTTCACTTTCATGGATTGGAGAAGGAAGAGGCAACCCACTCCAGTGTTCTTGCCTGGAGAATCCCAGGGACAGAGGAGCCTGGTGAGCTGCCGTCAATGGGGTCGCACAGAGTTGGACACGACTGAAGTGACTTAGCTTAGCTTAGACTATAGCACTGACAACAGCAGTTTATAATATAGGGGAAATGTCCAGATTCTAGGACACTGGTAGGGATCGTCTCCTGGTCTCCATGTTGGTGATTCTGCTATTCAGGGACTTTGAAAAGATAGCTAAGGAAACTAAAAAAAAGAAAGCTAAAGAATTGGCACCAGTGACCCAAGAGAGAAAGGAGGGATGGGGCAGAACACAGAAGTCAAGGAAACAGACTCTAATGGCCAAGCCATGCAGTGTCTCCTGTGGAAAGAGCAGAAGGCACTGGGATAAAGGAGGTGAGCAGATCCCTAGGGTGGGAGGGATCCACTCAAAACTCGGGACGGTGCTGGGTAGTCCTCAGTGCCAAAAGAGACGAAGCAGGGTTGGCGATCAGAATTCAGTACTGCCAAGTGGCCACTAACTGCTGTCACATTATTTTCCCTTCAGTGTGGATCCTTTTGGGAATCTATTTTATTTCCTCCATGATTTGAGGCTATTTAGGATTTACACACCAGTCCTCTAGTTTGTTGCTCTTTTTATTTCTCTCCCCTTTGTCAGCCCTTGGGCTTCTGAGTATAACCTCTGGTATTCAAGCGGCTTGCAGTTCCACAGGGTTCTTTCTATTTCTGCTCTAAGACATTGCTTTAAAAATGCCAAAAGCCCACTCAACCTCTCTTGCCGAGACCCCCAGACCCTCTTGACATTCCTCCCTTCTTCCCTACAAGACAGTGCACTCACCAGTCTCTCCTCAACCCAAGTGCAGGACCCAGAAATTGGGAATATCCTTTTTCTTTGGGAATTCTTTTTTTTTTTTTTTTAATTATTTTATTTTTTAACTTTACAATATTGTATTGGTTTTGCCATATATCAAAATGAATCTGCCACAGGTATACATGAGTTCCCCATCCTGAACCCTCTTCCCTCCTCCCTCCCCTTACCATCCCTCTGGGTCGTCCCAGTGCACCAGCCCCAAGCATCCAGTATCGTGTATCAAACCTGGACTGGTGACTCATTTCATATATGATATTATACATGTTTCAATGCCATTCTCCCAAATCATCCCACCCTCTCCCTCTCCCACAGAGTCCAGAAGACTGTTCTATACATCTGTGTCTCTTTTGCTGTCTCACATACCATCTTTCTAAATTCCATATATATGCGTTAGTATACTGTATTGGTATTTTTTTTTCTGGCTTACTTCACTCTGTATAATAGGCTCCAGTTTCATCCACCTCATTAGAACTGATTCAAATGCATTCTTTTTAATGGCTGAGTAATACTCCATTGTGTATATGTACCACTGCTTTCTTATCCATTCATCTGCTGATGGACATCTAGGTTGCTTCCATGTCCTGGCTATTATGAACAGTGCTGCGATGAACATTGGGGTACATGTGTCTCTTTCAATTCTGGTTTCCTCAGTGTGTATGCCCAGCAGTGGGATTGCTGGATCATAAGGCAGTTCTATTTCCAGTTTTTTAAGGAATCTCCACACTGTTCTCCATAGTGGCTGTACTAGTTTGCATTCCCACCAACAGTGTAAGAGGGTTCCCTTTTCTCCACACCTTCTCCAGCATTTATTGCTTGTAGACTTTTGGATCATAGCCATTTTGACTGGCATGAAATGGTACCTCATAGTGGTTTTGATTTGCACTTCTCTGACAATGAGTGATGTTGAGCATCTTTTCATGTGTTTGTTAGCCATCTGTATGTCTTCTTTGGAGAAATGTCTGTTTAGTTCTTTGGCCCGTAGGAGTTGCTTGTATATTTTTGAGATTAGTTGTTTGTCAGTTGCTTCATTTGCTATTATTTTCTCCCATTCTGAAGGCTGTCTTTTCACCTTGCTTATAGTTTCCTTTGTTGTGCAGAAGCTTTTAAGTTTAATTAGGTCCCATTTGTTTATTTTTGCTTTTATTTCCAATACTCTGGGAGGTGGGTCATAGAGGATCCTGCTGTGATGTATGTCGGAGAGTGTCTTGCCTATGTTCTCCTCTAGGAGTTTTATAGTTTCTGGTCTTACGTTTAGATCTTTAATCCATTTTGAGTTTATTTTTGTGTATGGTGTTAGAAAGTGTTCTGGTTTGTTCCTGCTCTTGAAGTCCTTTCTCCTGGATGCCTGCCCCACCCTCCACCTGTGCTGCCACCTGGCGGTTATGAACTGCCATCTTCTGTTCAACCACTTAGTTGGGATCTAGTCTCTCTCGTTTAAATGTTTTATTTTATGTATTCATTTATTTTTGGCCATGCGGCATGTGGGATCTTAGTTCCACATCCAGGGATTGGACCCGTGCCCCCTGAAGTGGAAACTCAGAGTCTTAGCAACAGGATCACGAGGGAATTCCTGAGGTCTAGTTTCTTAGTACTGACAAATAACAACAGCAAAATTCAACCACAACAGATGACATAAATTGTCAAACAGTTATGAAAGAACACATAAGACTCTCTGCTATCAGGGAACTTAAATAAATGCATAAAAATGTATTTCACTTTAGATACAGCTAACTTCTAACAAGGTGAATACGTGAAGTAGTAAAGACACTATGAAATGTCCAGAGGTTAAGCTTCATGGGGTAGGCAGGGGCAGGCTGTCTGAGGACGTGACTTTTGAATAAAGACTTGAGGCTGTTGGGACTCAGGATTCCAGACAGGACAGCAGAAACAAAGACCCTGACGTGGGGCACGCACAGATTTAGGATTTGATTCTGAAGGGAGCGGGGAGCTGTGAGGAGGGTTCTAGGCAAAGGAAGGGCAGGACTGTGTCACATTTTGACACATCTAGTCTGACTGCTTTAGAGAAAAATATATGGTGGCTTAGAGATGTGAACCGACTTTAGCATTCTGAGACTTAAAAGCCTGGTGCCTAACAGAAAAGACATCCAAGTCTACTAGAGAGATTGATGACACAAGCGGTTTTACCCAGAGTAAGACCTAAGGATTTTATAGTATAATTGTGCTCCTTAAAGTATTGGAAGACGATTTAAACATATGACCTGAACTTGGCTAAACTAGATGGATGGTCGAGACTTAGAAGCAATGCCTCTGCAGTATGTTAGTCGCTCAGTCGTGTCCGATTCTTGCAATCCCACAGACTGTAGCTTGCCAGGCTTCTCTGTTCATAGAATTCTCCAGGCAAGAACACTGGAGTGTGTGGCTATTCCCTTCTCCAGGGGATCTTCCTGATCCAAGGATCAAATACTGGTCTCCCACATTGCAGGCAGACCATCTGAGCCACCAGGAAAGCTCTCTACAGAGGTACTTATCAAATACGTCGATTTCATTTTTTCAAAAAATTTCGAAAACCCCAGGAGGTTTTTATGTGGGTTGTTGCATCTATTGATGCTTACCATAAAGGAAATTAAGATAGTTTAAAATACGTATGTATTTATTTATATGAAATGACAAAAATCGATTGTATGTTCACAAAAATAATGTATTCTTATGGGTTTCCCTGGTGGCTCAGCTGGTAAAGAATCCGCCTGCAATGCAGGAGACTTGGGTTCAATCCCTGGGTTGGGAAGATTCCCTGGAGAAGGGAAAGGCTACCCCCTTCAGTATTCTGGCCTGGAGAATTCCACGGACAGAGAAGCCTGGCAGACTACAGTTGATGGGATCTCAAAGAGTCGGACATGACTGAGCGACTTTCACGAGTGATAACTATGTCGTCAAATAAAAACTTGACAAAACCAATACAATATTATAAAGTAATTAGCCTCCAATTAAAATAAATTAATTTAAAAAAAAAACCTTGAAAGAGTAGGCTTGTTGTACACATTTGGAAATCTCTTTAATGTCTGTGTTGGTAGAAAACAGTTAGTTTCTCATAATGTTTCATCATTTCATCTGTGGAAATACCATACATGATATAGCTTCTGGAAAACACACTCTATATTCATAACATTATAAGAGTAAAAAGCATGATATCTTTTTTCTTATTGTTAAATTATTTTTGATTTTGTGAACATAGTGAACACAGGTCACTGGGTCACAGCTTAAGAACAACTGAAAACAGACAACAGAAAAAAGACAAGTTATTATATTGCTTGCAAGTATCTGCTTAGTGCCTTGAAATTAATCCCAATGTCTCCAAATATGGGGGCAAAATGTTCCACTTTAAACAAATAAAGCAAGATGAATACAATAAAATTATGCTTTAAAAAAATACCCTAACCGTGAGCAGGTTTACATTACCTTTTGCTGCTTAATTGTATATACTCTTTGTCTAAAATCCTGGAGAAGGAAATGACAACCCACTCCAGTATTCTTGCCTGGAGAATCCCATGGACAGAGGAACCTGGCAGGCTACAGTCCATGGGATGGCAAAAGCCAAACATGACTTAACACTATCTTTCTTTCGTCTCAAAATATGAAATTTCTGGCAACAGGGACAGAAAAGAGGAATTCTAAAGAATTCAAAAGGATGTGGGTAAATACCAGTTCTCTGCGGGTAGTCACTGATGGAAGGTCATTTTTCCTATTTTTACCTGTGACTTGGGGCAGTTGTATAGCTGTGAAGCTACGGTACTCCTCACAAGTCAGTGATCATGAAAGGGTCCCCAAGCAAACTTAATTATATCTCTCAATTTAAGTTCTAAAGTCATGTTCTAACATCTCAAACTAATGAGGAAATTTTAATTCTACCTCTATGAATGTTTGAGGCGAATTTCAACAACTATTCCATAATTTTTTACAAAGTGCAATGCTATGTTGAATATAAGAACTTCTTTATAATAAACTATATATAAGAAGAAAAATTTCTACTTCAGCTGCTATTGTAGAATGATCTTAACCCTTCTTAGTATATTAAGTTCCAGGAATTGTTACATTCAGTTGTCTCTCCTTTAGAAAGAATATTTGTATTATTCTTTTGGTAATAAAGTCTAATTTAAAAAAGTAAAAAAAACTGTAATTTTGCATTAAAATATCCTAACATCTTGCTCTAAGCTTCATTTTGCACATTTTCTGAACCACACAATCCATTTTGAAAGCTCAGCCCAAAAAAAGCTGAGTTGGGGACCTCCTTGGTGGTTCAGTGGCTAAGACTCTGCACTCCCAATGCAGGGGGCCCGGGTTCAATCCCTGGTCAGGGAACTAGATCCCACATGCCACAAGTAAAGATCTCTCATGCAATAACTAGACCCAGTACAACCAAGAAAAAAAAAAGCTAAGTTGGTGCTCTCTATCTGCTATGAGAGATCTCCCATTAAACAGCTGGTCTTTCTGTTATGTCCTGATGCACGCTTTCTTGTGATTCAATCCTATCTTATTAGCAATGGATTTTCTTGCTAACTTTACCCGTAGAACATCTAACTGCTAGCAAAGAGCTCCATGGAAGGTTTCAGAAAGTCTTAGCCAAGGAGACCAGAGGTTTATTCTCTTCACATGATGAGTGAGGTATTGCTCCCACTTCACAGAGTGTTGCTAGCTCCACCTAGCTCGTAGATCATAGATGCATTATCCTCCTTTCATAAAATATTAACATTTATCTTTTTCTCTGGAGATTCTGTTATAATGGAATACAAGCATATCTCAGAGACATGGTAGGTTCAGCCCCAGTCCTCCAAACTAAAGTGAATATTGCAATAAATAGAGTCATAATTTTTTATTTGTTTGTTTTCCTAGGTCATATAAAAGTTATGTTTAAACTCTGCTACAGTCTATTAAGTATGCAGCAGCATTATGTCTACAAAAGAACAGACATTACTTTAAAAGTACTTTAATTCTAAAAATTGCTAACCATCATGCTACAAACCTTGTTTGCAAAACAAAAACCAATGCAACATTTTTGAAATGCAATAAAGCGAAGGTATTCCTATAGATGTTTGCTATTCCCTTGTGTTCTTAGCTTGTAGATGATCATAGTACACATCTGGGCAAGTTCCCAGAAATCATCAGCTCTACAAGTCCAATTAAAGAGGTAATGCAAGTCTCCAGGACAAGCTGTCAATTAGGAATATTAAGAAAATTATATGAAGGATGCTGTATTAAAACTATACCTACTAGCCTACAAGTTCTGTGAGCACAAGAAAGTTGTTTGTCTTATTCTCCCAAAGTAGCTGACTACCTGGAATAATGCCAAGCATAAACTAGCTCTCAGTAAACAGGTATTGGATGAGTGAATGATGGATTAGGCAATCAACAGGTGTATTTTTTTCTGTATGTGCTTTGTGTGTGTGTGTGCTCAGTTGTGTCAGACTCTGAGACCCCGTGGATTATAGCCCACCAGGCTCCTCTGTCCATGAAATTTTATAGCAAGAATACTGGAGTGGGTTGCCATTTCCTTATCCAGGGGACCTTCCCGACCCAAGGACTGAACCCGAGTATCTTGTGTCTCCTACAATGGCAGGCAGATTCTTTACCACTGCACCGCCTGGGAAGCCCATATGTATGTGCTTATTTACCATTTTTCCCCTCAAAATAAGGTAGCAATACACATGGGAAATGGCAGCCCACTCCAGTGCTCTTGCCTGGAAAATTCCATGGGCAGACAAGTCTGGTAGGCTACAGTCCATGGGGTCATAAAGAGTTGTACACATCTGAGTGCGTGCACACGCACACACACACACACATACACACACACACTTCCATATACATAAGAAAGCAAATTAGAGCTCTGGGATCTTGAACCTGAGAGTGCTTTAATCTAACACTGATTGTTAGCTGGAGAAAGACCAGTTCCATAAGCAACTATCTCAGATAAAAGGATCTCTGAAGGTTGAGTCAAAAAACGTTGCAGAAGCACAGGAATCAGAAGCAGAATAAAGAAAGTTAAAGGACAATCTAAACATACCTGTGAGGATAAACAGTTTCAGTATAGCTACTTTCTGTGGTTCTTATGGCCCATTGGCTTTATTTCTCACTAAGGAATTTATATCATCTGATATCATTATTACAAAACCAAAGGGGAAATATGGATATGAGTTTAAATAGCACCAAAATGTTCTGAGACAAAAAATTAGGTAGTGGCTAGACACCTATTTAAATGTTTATGCCTGGAGACTGATGCTATACTGCATTTAAATGACACACGAGAAAAAAATAGGAATTTTAATGGCGTAGTGACAAAGTAGTTGGGAAATGTAAAGCAAAACACTTCTTTAATTAGAACCTTTTCCCCAAACACAAACAGCATGTGAATTTAGTAAACTGTAGAGTTTCTGAAACAAATGCAACTTAGTCGACTTAGTTGACTGTGGCTCAGATCATGAACTCCTTATTGCCAAATTCAGACTTAAATTGAAGAAAGTAGGGAAAACCAACAAACCATTCAGGTATGACCTAAATCAAATCCCTTATGATTATACAGTGGAAGTGACAAATAGATTCAAGGGATTAATCTGATAGAGTTCCTGAAGAACTATGGACAGAGGTTCATGACATTGTACAGCGGGCAGTGATCAAGATCATCCCCAAGAAAAAGAAAGGCAAAAAGGTTGTCTGGGGAGGCATTACAAATAGCTGAAAAAAGAAGAGAAGCTAAAGGCAAAGGGGAAAGGAAAGATATACCCATTCGAATGCACAGTTCCAAAGAATAGCAAGGAGAGATAAGAAAGCCTTCCTCAGTGGTCAATGCAAAGAAACAGAGGGGAAAAAAAGAGAATGGGAAAGACTAGAGATCTCTTCAAAAAAATTAGAGATACCAAGGGAAATTTTCTTGCAAAGATGGGCACAATTAAGGACAGAAATGGTATGGACCTAACAGAAGCAGAAGATATTAAGAAGAGGTGGCAAGAATACACAGAAGAACTGTACAGAAAAGATCTTCATGACCCAGATAACCACAATGGTGTGATCACTCACCTAGAGCCAGACATCCTGGAATGCAAAGTTAAGTGGGTCTTGAGGAAACATCACTATGAACAAAGCTAGTGGAGGTGATGGAATTCCAGTCGAGCTATTTCAAATCCTAAAAGATGATGCTGTGAAAGTGCTGCTGCACTCAATAAGCCCGCAAATTTGGAAAACTCAGAAGTGGCCGCAGGACTGGAAAAGGCCAGTTTTCATTCCTATCCCAAAGGAAGACAATGCCAAGGAATGCTCAAACTACCACACAATGCATTCATCTTACACGCTAGCAAAGTAAGGTTCAAAATTCTGCAAGCCAGACTTCAATTGTAGGTGAACCATGAACTTCCAGATGTACAAGCTGAATTTAGAAAGGCAGAGGAACCAGAGATCAAATTGCCAACATCTGTTGGATCATTGAAAAAGTAAGAAAGTTCCAGAAAAACACCTACTTCTGCTTTGTTGACTGTGCCAAAGCCTTTGGCTGTGTGAATCACAACAAACTGTGGAAAATTCTGAAAGAGATGAGAATACCAGACCACCTGACCTGCCTTCTGAGAAATCTGTATGCAGGTCAGGAAGCAACAATTAGAACTGGACATGGAACAACAGACTGGTTCCAAATAGGAAAAGGAATACATCAAGGCTGTATATTACCACCCTGCTTATTTAACTTATATGCAGAGTACATCATGTGAAATTCTGGGCTGGATGAAACACAAGCTGGAATCAAGTTTGCTGCATTTCTGTTCAAGACCACTAAATGCTGAGATATGAATGCATACCAAAATAAAATCAATTCATTGTGTTCAAAAAAAAAGTTGCTGGAAAAAATATCAATAATGTCAGATATGCAGATTACACCATTCTTATGGCAGAAAGTAAAGAAGAACTAAAGAGCCTCTTGATGAAAGTCAAAGAGGAGATTGAAAAAGCTGGCTTAAAACTCAACGTTCAGAAAACAAAGGTCATGGCATCCAATCCCATCACTTCATCGGAATAGGTGGGGAAACAATGGAAACAGTGACAGCTGTTTCTTGGGCTCCAAAATCACTGCAGATGGTGACTACAGCCATGAAATTAAAAAAACACTTGCTACTTGGAAGAAAAGTAATGACCAAGCTAGACAGCATATTAAAAAGCAGACATTGCTGACAAATGTCCATTTAGCCAAAGCTATGGTTTTTGCAGTAGTCATGTATGGATGTGAGAGTTGGACTCTGAAGAAAGCTGAGCACCAAAGAATTGATGCTTTTGAACTGTGCTATTAGAGAAGATTCTTGAGAGTCCCTTGGATGGCAAGGAGATCAAACCAGTCAATCCTAAAGGGGATCAGTCCTAAATATTCATTGGAAGGACTGATGCTGAAGCTGAAACTCCAATACTTTGGCCACCTTGATGCAAAGATCTGACTCACTGGAAAATACCCTGATACTGGGAAATATTGAAATCTAGAGGAGAAAGGGACAACAGAGGATGAGATGGTTGGATGGCATCACTGACTCAATGGACATGAGTTTGAGTAAGCTGTGGAAATTTGTGATGAACAGGGAAGGCTGGTGTTCTACAGTCCATGGGGTTACAGAGTCAGACACAACTGACCAAATGAACTGATAGGTAATCAAAGTCAAAATACCTTAGAAAAATTTGATGAGGTCTTGGGTAAGTGATAATGAGGGCTGCTGGACTAACCCAGTAAACCACCCTCTACTGATGTGTTGTCCTTCATGGAAATACAAAGCCCTAAAACAAAGGAGATCCAACCAGTCCATTCTGAAGGAGATCAGCCCTGGGATTTCTTTGGAAGGAATGATGCTAAAGCTGAAACTCCAGTACTTTGGCCACCTCATGCGAAGAGCTGACTCATTGGAAAAGACTCTGATGCTGGGAGGGATTGGAGGCAGGAGGAGAAGGGGACAACAGAGGATGAGATGGCTGGATGGCATCACTGACTCGACGGACGTGAGTCTGGGTGAACTCTGGGAGTTGGTGATGGACAGGGAGGCCTGGTGTGCTGCGATTCATGGGGTCACAAAGAGTCGGACACGACTGAGCGACTGAACTGAAGTGAACTGAACTGAAAACAAAGGAAGATGTATGTAGCTTGCACTGACATGTGTAAATACAATTTGGTTCATTTCCCATCTAATTGGTCTAGTGGAGATGTATTAAAGCAAACAGGATTGTTGTTGATGAAATTACCTTAACGTAGATTTTGGTTAATGAGTCTGTTTTAAAATCATTCTGTATTACACATGGCTCTTTGAAAAAGTATAACAGATATCCTTCGGTATGGATACTGACACCATTTAAAAATGTAACTCACTGAGTTTAAAATTTCAGAATCAGTAGAGGGTGATTGCCAAATCTAACAAAGACCAGAGTCATGTAGCAGCCTGAGTCAGGAATGCCTATATATAGAATGAATCCAGAAGTGCCCAGGGTTCTGCCACCTGGGCAGCACACTGCTTCAGAACTGCACTGAGAGACAGAAAAACAGAAGGCAAAATTGTGCATGCCATCTGTACTTTGTAAAGCTAGGGCTAGACATTTTTATATCACTTTTATGCCAGAATTTTGTTGTCAAATTAATCAATGCTAATCTCATGTTCATTTCTTATTCTTCAGATAAAATGTAACAAATATATATGCATATGAGCAGTATCTTCAATTTGAGAATAACTATTTTAAGTAAATGATGAGGATAAAATTATATGTAATTCATTTATATTTTATAATGTAATAATTATAACATTTTATGATTTTATGTAAAGTTTTAGTTTATATAATATATTGTTCTTTTTTTTATTATTCATTCTCTCTACCACCATGCTGGTCTAAGCCACCATCATTTTCAGTCGGCTTAATAGTCAGGACTTTTGCAGTTTCCAGTGACAGAAATCCTAATTTCCACTTAAGCTCTGTTTTCTGTTGGGTTAGCTTCTTAAGCATGTTTTTCCATGCTGTAGCAAAGATGCTGCAGGAGCTCAGACTTAACATCATTTTAACATCAGCTTCCCCCAGAAAGAGAAATTCTTTTTTTTCTCAGCATCATATCAGCTACTAAGAAAGAACTGGTCTGTGCTCTTTATTTGTAACATATAGGCATGTTATTCATTCTATAGTCAATACAGTGATCAAAAGGTAAAACTGAGTGTCTAGCTCCAGGGAAGGAAGAATGGCATTAGCTTCATACATCCCATTTAGATTAAGAATAGGAACGGGATGGTCCCCCAAAGAGATGAAGGATGGAATTAAAAGTATGTTCACTATATGACTGACTTTATATTCTTCTCTTCAGATTCAGCTTTTCTCTTCTCTGATTATTTCTCAAGAAAAAAGTCATTTGTAACAGTCAGCATGATAATTATCTCCACATAAAAATTTTAAAAACCCTAAAGACAAAAACAAAAGTCAATATGATCACATTACTTCCACATTTGAAGTCCTCCAATGGATTCCTAGGGACTTCCCAGGTCGTGCAGTGGTAAAGAATCTGCCTGTCAATGCAGGAGACACAAGAAATGCAGTGGGTTTGATCCCTGGGTCAGGGAGATCCCCTGGAGGAGGAAATGGTAACCCACTGCAGTGCTCCTGCCTGGGAAATCACATGGACAGAGGAGGCTGGTGGCGACAATCCAGGGTCACAAAGAATCTGACGTGACTGAGCACTGAGTACCCTTGGCAATCATTCAAAATCCTGAAAGAGTTTATAAGGATTTTCTGTGGGCTACTCCTTTAGACTGAGCTCCCCACTCTGCCACACTGATCTTATTTCTGTGGTGTCATGTTTTACCAAATATCTTAATGTTCATTTTCTGAAACATCTTCCAAAATCCATCTCCTTCTTCCATATCTGCTCAATTCCACACTTCTCTTTTCAACCTCACTCCTTATCCTGGTCAACACTGAGTGATTTCCAGGTCTTAGAATAAAAATCATTCTCTCAGGGAAGCTGTATTAATCAGTGATTTTTCCAGAGAACTAGAACCAGCAGGATGTAATGGATTTAGAGAAACAGAATTTTGACGAAGCATTGGTTCACAGTGACTCTTGGAGCTGGAAAGTCCCACAGTCTCCATCTGCCAATTAAAGGCCCAGGGAAGGTGGTGGTGTTAACCCCACTCAAGCCTGAAGACCCAAGAAGGGGGTCTCAGGCCAAGTCCAAAGGCTCAAGAACCAGCCACAATGTGTATAAATGTATATGTATTTGTATATATATATATATATATATATACATACACATATACTGAATCGCTCTGCTGAATAGGGAGTAACAACATTGTAAATCAAACTGTAATTCAATAGAAATTAATTTTAAAACTTAAAGTTAAAAAACTTGTTTAAGCTTAAACTGTAAAAATATGTATGCCAAGAATACACATGTGAAAATTTGAGGATAGAACTTGGGTAAAGGCAAGAGTTGTAAACTCAAATGCTTGCAAGAAACAGGCAAGAAGTACGAAAAAGCAAAGCCACCTAGGGGAAAGAGAGGAGTGGACAGTGGAGAGCTCAGAAGGACAATTGTTATTCAGCTCCAGCCACTGGGGGATCAGAATTGCCAGATTACCTGATTTGCCAAAAAAACAAAAACAAAAAATGTGTCTTTGTTTTAAATATTGGTAAATAATTCCATTTTCTTTTTAAAGTCAACACTGTGAGGTCCAAATGAGACATTTCCGCAGTCTTCATGCAAGCTTTGGGAAATAGTTAACAATGTCTGGCGCAGAAAGAAATCCTCTCCTTTTGGATCCTATGGTGCTCCTGTTAGTTCGACGTTTTTCAGGCATAGCTCCTCCTGATGGGACTCAGTGAGTCCTATTTCACAACTCAGGAGAGCAAGAACAAAGGAAAACAAAACCATTTACATGCTTTTTTCTTGTCCTTTGAAGTTTTAAAATGTATTGCAGTTTTGAGTGGTTTTCCAAGCCGTTGTGTACAATCCTAAGTGGAATATATTATACAACCTAAGGTACTGAGATACCTATTTTTTTCCCATATTTTTTGTACCAGTTCAGTGAGAGCTTTGTTGCATATGCTTTGTGTTGATTTCTTATACACATTTAAGGCATTCTCTTTGTGAAGGCAAGTGAAAATCGCTCAGTCGTGTCCAGCCCTTTGCACCCCCATGGACTGCACAGTCCATATGGAATTCTCCAGGCCAGAATCCTGGAGTGCGTAGCCTTTCCCTTCTCCAGGGGCTCTTCCCAACCCAGGGATTGAACCCAGGTCTCCCACATTGCAGGCAGATTCTTTACCCTCTGAGCCACAAGGCATTCTCTTTAATTGCCCCTAAATGCAAATCCCAAGGTGTATAAAAAAAATGCCATCTTGTTCATTTTTAAGCAGAAACAAATTATGGCATGTTCTTAGGAATAAAAAAGATAGCCCATTTTTGTTAAGCAAATATTTATTTCACAGAAAGGAGGATGAAACAACCATGTGGTTTGTATATTAGAAGAAAAGACTTCCTATTTTTCTGTATCAATGATAAATCTGAACGGCATGCATCTGAGGCTGCATTTTTCACTTTAAAACCATATTTAGGCATAATGGCTTCACTATGTTTTTATTAAATGCTCTTAATAATTTATACATTTTAAATGTAACCAGAATTCTAGGTTCACATAGTAGGTTAAGACACATGTTTTCATTGGATGGGAAAAATTATCTATATTTTGGTATTCTCTACCAAATTTCAGATGCCTGAGAGAGGAAGATATCAATAATGCTGCTGGGAGCAGTGCTTCTCAATCTTTTTATGAAGATAACAGTCTGAAGTGAAGAAAGAATGCATATCTTTCAAAGTATCTTTAAACTTTCAAGACTCATCACAAAACTTATATTTTGCAATTCATTTTATAATGTAGTGTTTTTTAAAAGAGTTTATTTGAGCAAAAATCATTGGGAATTGGGCAGCACTGAACTGGAAGTGGTTAGGAATATTCCTCTGTCAAGAGTTTGGGGAGAGACTTTTACAGAAAAAGGCTGTGTAAGAAAGTAATTGATTGGCTATAGGGCTTCCCTCTTAGCTCAGTTGGTAAAGAATCTGCCTGCAGTGTAGGAGACCTGGGTTCAATTCCTGGGTAGGGAAGATCCCCTGGAGAAGGAAATGGCAACCCACTCCAGTATTCTTGCCTGGAGAATCCCATGGACAGAGGAGACTGCAGGCTACAGGGCTTTGGGGTCACAAGAGTCGGACATGACTTAGCAACTAAACCACCACCATAAAGCCTAGTTGGCTCTTTGTGATTAATCGTCATTAGCATTTTGATTTCATAACCTCAAGGCATTTATAGGCTAAGTTTTGGGTAGCTTACATAGGCTGCCACAGCACTGGAGCCAACTCAGTCTAATGGTCTCCTCGTTTAATTAGATTAACAGTTCCCCCTTTTGGTCATCCTCTCACTCATGAAAGACTGACCCTAAATTGGGTATTAGCACCATTCTCAGTTATCAGAGTTCAGTTGCTCTAGTCTCATTGTAGAACTCGTGGATTATAATATCAGACCTGGAGAACTGTTTTTGCTACTCATCTTGTTTCTGTTTCTCCAAGTGCAATGAGACTATCTGATGTACTTATGATGGCTGAGATCATGCATTTAAGACCTTTGAGAAGACCTGTTCACCAGAAAGACTGCAATGACAACTGTTAGGAGAATTATACCAAGAGACTGAAGTATATTCCTTAGCCAGAGCCCCTGTGAACCAAAGCATTTGGTACAAAATAAGTCAAAAATGTACCTGAAGGGAAGTCAGCCTGTTTTAGCCAAGTGGACATTTTGTTAGTTTCCTGTATTTGCTATAATCCCAGAAGTGTTGATCAAGGTACACCAAAAGATATTTGATATGGCACAGACACACAGAATCTAAACCAATTCTATTTTCTAAAACCACCTTATAAGAAGCTTGGGGCTGGTGCACTGGGATGACCCAGAGGGATGGTATGGGGAGGGAGGAGGGAGGAGGGTTCAGGATGGGGAACATGTGTATACCTGTGGTGGATTCATGTTGATATATGTCAAAACTAATACAATATTATACAGTTAAATAATAAAAAAAAAATCACTGTAGACAGTGACTGCAGCCATGAAATTAAAAGACACTTGCTCCTTGGAAGAAAATCTATGAGCAACTTAGACAGCATATTAAAAAGCAGAGACTGCTTTGCCAACAAAGATCCATCTAGACAAAGCTATGGTTTTTCCAGTAGTCATATATGGATGTGAGAGTTGGACTAGAACTCAGAAGAATTGATGCTTTTGAACTGTGGTGTTGGAGAAGACTCTTGAGAGTCCCTTGGACTGCAAGGATATCCAACCAGTCCATCCTAAAGGAAGTCAACCCTGACTATTCATTGGAAGGCCTCATGCTGAAGCTGAAACTCCTATACTTTGGCCACCTGATGCAAAGAGTCAACTCATTAGAAAAGGCCCTGATGCTGGGAAAGATTGAAGACAGGAGGAGAAGGAGATGACAGAGGATGAGATGGATGGATGGCATCGCCAACTCGGTGGACATGGGTTAGAGTGGGCTCCGGGAGATGATGGAGGACGGGGAGGCCTGGTGTGCTGCAGTCCATGCAGTTGCAGGGAGTCAGATACAACTGACCAGCTGGACAACAACAACAACAATCCTTCTATTGGAGAGGGAATGTTAACCCACTCCAGTATTCTTGCCTAGAGAATTCCATCAAGAGACAATGGGATCACAAAGAGACGGACACTGAGTGACTGACACTTTCACTTTAATCTATCACATATCGATATGTAGGTAAGCAAATGTTTTTAATTTTATCAGTGTTTTAATTTATTTACTATACTATTACCAAATTTTGTTGCAACTATAACCTTTGGAGAGACATATTGTAATGCCCTGTGTTTGCAGATTCTGTTCAGTCAGTTCAGTTGCTCAGTTGTGTCTGGCTCTTTGGGACTCCATGGACTGCGGCGAGCCAGGCCTCCTTGTCCATCGCCGGCTCCCGGAGCCTGCTCGGACTCATGTCCATTGAGTTGGTGATGCCATCCAACCATTCTGTTGGTTTCCATTTATTGTTTTGATGTTTCATTTTTGAAGCTATGCTTTTAGATGCAAAACATTGATGACTTTTATGTTTCTTGATGACTATAATCTTTAGTGAATCTACTTCTATTAGAATTCATACACATATTCTTTTTTTATCTATATTGCTTCTACTATTGCAACTTTCATTTGATAATTTCTTGGCAAGTATTTTTCGATTCACCTATTTTTAGACTTTATGTCTGCTTTGTTTTAGGATTTTTTAAGCAACCTATCATTTCACTGTTTTTTCACAAAAATGTGAACTCTGTTTTTTAATAGATTTTTGTCCAGTTTTATTTATATATAAATAAATATTTTTATTTATATATAAATAAATGCATTTATTTATATAAAAAATTTAAAAAGCCTAGAGACTTTTGTTATACAGCTTTGACTTTAGCATAAGATTCAGCAATAGTTGCCAGAATTAAGGAAGATTATCTTCCTATGCATTTAAAAATAGAAAAAGCAAGTAGCAAAAGGCAAAATAAATAAAGGTTTCTTTTGGGAGGTGAAGATCTTAGTTTGTGACCTTGAAAGAGCTGTTGAATTCAAGGTACTGTCTGCTTCTGAGGAGGAACTTCCCCAGTCAATTTCAACTTTAGATCTCTAATCAGTATGCAGTTTCAAGATCTTAGAAGAGCTCTTTTTAGCTGGAAGGTGGTGTGGACCTAGGAATCAAGTCCCTGAAGTTTGGTTGCCATCTAGGTCATGAGTAGGACCTCCTATGGTTCCTTCCAACGAGCTTCAAGGCCATTCTTTGTTCTTAGTGATTCCAAACCTGAAAGGTGGTAGGAAATTGGAAACATTATTCTGGAGAGTTGTAGCCAGATATTTGAAGAAACTAGAAGAATTCAGAATCCAATTCAGTTTGCATATATGTAACAAAAATTGCAAAGAAACTGACCAGACAAGAATCTGATATTCACTTGGTTGTATTATAATTTTATACAGAAACATCATTTTCTTTTCTCTATAATCACTCTCATTTCTATCAAAGATGAACTCAGTAAGATTTGTTTGTTTGTAAAATAAGCCTAATCTCATTAAACTTGGCCTGATTATCTACCTGAGTGCAACAAGAATAGTGATTGGCTTTTTAAAAAATCTGCTTTGCTGAAGCTTGTAAAAATCTTGGACTGGATTTTTTTTTTTTTTTTTTAAATCTCTCCAGGCTGAGAAGACAAGCCAGAAACTTACCATCAGACTTTGCCTGCGACAATTACAAATTTTGGTGAATAACTCTCTTCTTGAGATCCCAAAGACACACAGAGGTTCTTGGGCTTGTTAAGAAGTGACCTTACTTACCAAGTAAAGTTGTTGAGAACTCTATAAGAAAGGTATCAAATTAGTTTTTCCAAGGGATTTTTAATAGCTCCCTAAAGACAACCTGAGTTCCTTAAAACTATCTGATCATATATGCTTTTAAATGTGTTCTCGGATTCAAAGCCTTGATAATATAATTGTTTCCAATTGTATTCTGTTACAAGAAGAGATTTGTATTGAACTTATGCAAACAACTATATTGCCATGAAAATAAGAATATCAGTAAGTTTCTGAATTCTGAAGGGATCGGGTATGTAGAAAAAACAAATGTTTTAAAGCTTTTTAAAGATCAGTTCAGTTCAGTTCAGTTGCTCAGTCGTGTCCGACTCTTTGCGACCCCATGAATCGCAGCACACCAGGCCTCGCTGTCCAAAACCAACTCCTGCAATTCACTCAGACTCACTCACGCCCATTGAGTCAGTGATGCCATCCAGCCATCTCATCCTCTGTTGTCCCCTTCTCCTCCTGCCCCCAGTCCCTCCCAGCATCAGAGTCTTTTCCAATGAGTCAACTCTTCGCATGAGGTGGCCAAAGTACTGGAGTTTCAGCTTCAGCATCATTCCTTCCAAAGAACACCCAGGGCTGATCTCCTTCAGAATGGACTGGTTGGATCTCCTTGCAGTGCAAGGGACTTCAAGAGTCTTCTCCAACACCACAGTTCAAAAGCATCAATTCTTCGGTGCTCAGCCTTCTTCACAGTCCAACTCTCGCATCCATACATGACCATGGGAAAAACCATAGCCTTGACTAGATGAACCTTTGTTGGCAAAGTAATGTCTCTGCTTTTGAATATGCTATCTAGGTTGGTCATAACTTTCCTTCCAAGGAGTAAGCGTCTTTTAATTTCATGGCTGCAGTCACCATCTGCAGTGATTTTGGAGCCCCCAAAAATAAAGTCTGACACTGTTTCCACTGTTTCCCCATCTATTTCCCATGAAGTGATGGGACCAGATGCCATGATCTTCATTTTCTGAATGTTGCGCTTTAAGCCAACTTTTTCACTCTCCACTTTCACTTTCATCAAGAGGCCTTTTAGTTCCTCTTCACTTTCTGCCATAAGGGTGGTGTCATCTGCATATCTGAGGTTATTGATATTTCTCCTGGCAATCTTGATTCCAGCTTGTGTTTCTTTCAGTCCAGCGTTTCTCATCATGTACTCTGCATATAAGTTAAATAAGCAGGGTGACAATATACAGCCTTGATGTACTCCTTTTCCTATTTGGAACCAGTCTGTTGTTCCATGTCCAGTTCTAACTGTTGCTTCCTGACCTGCATACAGATTTCTCAAGAGGTAGATCAGCTGGTCTGGTATTCCCATCTTTTTCAGAATTTTCCACAGTCTACTGTGATCCACACGGTCGAAGGCTTTGGCATAGTCAATAAAGCAGAAATAGATGTTTTTCTGGAACTCTTTTGCTTTTTCCATGATCCAGCAGATATTGGCAATTTGATCTCTGGTTCCTCTGCCTTTTCTAAAACCTGCTTGAACATCAGGAAGTTCACGGTTCACATATTGCTGAAGCCTGGCTTGGAGAATTTTGAGCATTACTTTACTAGCATGTGAGATGAGTGCAATTGTGCGGTAGTTTGAGCATTCTTTGGCATTGCCTTTCTTTGGGATTTCACTG
This sequence comes from Bos indicus, assembly GCF_029378745.1. Classification (NCBI taxonomy): domain Eukaryota; kingdom Metazoa; phylum Chordata; class Mammalia; order Artiodactyla; family Bovidae; genus Bos; species Bos indicus. The sequence continues at coordinate 6,838,792 of NC_091782.1, read as the reverse complement.
AACACTGACCTTTTCCAGTCCTGTGGCCACTGCTGAGTTTTCCAAATTTGCTGGCATATTGAGTGCAGCACTTTCACAGCATCATCTTTCAGAATTTGAAATAACTTACTCTAAATCATAGCTGACTTAAGAGAAAAAAGTTTGAAAAAATCTGGAAAAGTGAAACATTAGTTACCTGAAAGGTAAAGAAGTAAAACCTTTCACAACTTTTTATCAAATAAGAACAATATTCTAAAAAAAAAAAAAAACCACTTTGTTTTTTAAACAGGGAGAAAACCAAATTCTAATTCTGTACCAATGTAATTTTGATGTCAAAAACTCAGTATTTAAAAAAATTAAACAATTTCATTCCAATTTATAGTCAGCTTGAAAGTAAAAGTGAAAGTGAAGTCGCTCAGTCGTGTCCGGCTCTTTGCGACCCCATGGACTGTAGCCTATCAGGCTCCTCAGTCCATGGGATTTTTCCAGGCAAGAGTGCTGGAGTGGGTTGCCATTTCCTTCTCCAGGGCATCTTCCCGACCCAGGAATCGAACCCGGTTGACAATTCATAAAATTTCTTTTCCAAGATTCCTTTTCCACAAACTTTCTACAACATCTTTTTACATTCATTCAGGTTTTGCCCTGTGAGAATTACCTCTCTAGAGTTTACATTGCAGGAGGTGACTCTTGGTTCCTAGAGAAGACCAAGTAGAATGTTTATATCTCAAAGCCACAGAGAAAGAATGTGAATTTCTCCAAGAAGTTCTCTTATTTCCTAAATCCAGGTTCTTATAATATCTGTGCTCTTTTGAAATGAATAGTGGAAGTTTGGGGAATGGTAAAAACGATAGGTGGGCTTTAAATTGTTTCTAGAGCCCCATTTCTGTACTTGAAAAGATTTGTAAGACAAGTATACTTATTTTTATCCTCAATGAACTGAGGAATGGCAACCTGAATGCTAGCAAAGCTCTGATGCAACCATCCAACGATATAATCTTTGATTTAATGCCTTATATCAGGGAGAAAATCTTCAACTATGATGAAAATTAAAAGATTCTTATGGTCTAGATTTAAAGCTTTGTTGTTTTATTAAACCCATCCACAATGGTTTCAAATGTTTTTCTTTCCCTCTGGGTATAAAGTTTCATTTTAGCTCAGGATAGCAAATCTAAAAATAATTTTTTTTTTTTTTTAAATTTCCTATCAGGTTCTAAATATCAGCATTCCATTTGGTCAACTCCTGACCTCTGAGTTACTTTAAATAAAAATCTTTTAACTATTGAAGCCAAATCGGGCCTCTGTATTCCAATACTGAATTCAATCTTGGAGATACAGTTTTGGGTGAAACAGAAAAGAATAGCTTTTTATTGCTCTACCAGTTAAAGGGGGCCACAGCAGGTTAATGCCCTCAAAACTGTGTGTCTCAACCTGGAGGGGGTAGTGAGGATTTTTATAATAATGGGTTGAAGAGAATCAGTAGGTGAGCAATCTTCTGATTGGTTGGTGGTGGCGTAAGTGGGAAACAACATCATCAACCTTCTGGTTCTAACTGCTCTGGGATCTATGTACCTATACTGCTACTGGTAAGTCACTTCAGTCGTGTCCGACTCTGTGCAACCCCATAGACAGCAGCCCACCAGGCTCCCTCGTCCCTGGGATTCTCCAGGCAAGAACACTGGAGTGGGTTGCCATTTCCTTCTCCAATGCATGAAAGTGAAAAGTGAAAGGGAAGTTGCTCAGTCGTGTCCGACTTTTAGCGACCCCATGGACTGCAGCGTGCCAGGCTCCTCCGTCCATGGGATTTTCCAGGCAAGAGTTACTGGAGTGGGGTGCCATCGCCTTCTCCGTATGTACCATGGTCAGATACTATTAATTTCTCCCACCTTCTGGGGATTTCAGTATCTGTGAAATACCTCAAAGATACTGTTTTGTGTATCCCTTGAGGGGGAATCAGGACCCTGCCTCAAGGCTACACTGTTGTTTCTCTTAACAGTTCCTCCCTCGTCTTTGCAACCCCATCCCTTCCCTAATTAACGGCTGTCCGAACCTGCTCATTGGAACTCTGGAAAGATCAGGGAGGCTGAATGAAACCTATTTCCCATAATCAAGAAATGGGGGACACAGAAAAGCCTTTGTTTCCAGGAGCCCCACAGGGTCCTGCTCCATGTCAGTATCTTGTCAAATTTCAGCCAGGGTAAATGTTGCAGGAAGGTGGACCCCTTCCAGGGCCCAAAACTGGGCTCTTGTCTAACACTCTGAAATGAATTGCCATCGGAGACACATGTGCTGACAAAGCAAGAGACTTTATTGGGAAGAGGTGCCCGGGTGGAGAGCAGGAGGGTAAGGGGACCCAGGAGGACTGCTGTGCCATGTGACTTGCAGTCTCATGTTTTATGGTGATAGGATTAGTCTCTGGGTTGTCTTTGGCCAATCATTCTGACTCAGGGTCTTTCCTGGTGACGTACGCATCGTTCAGCCAAGATGGATGCCAGAGAGAAGGATTCTGGGAGGTGGACGGACACGCGGTGTCTCCTTTTGACCTTTCCCTAAGTCTTCTGGTTGGTGGTGGCTTATCAGTTCCGTGGTCCTTACCAGGACCTCCTGTGTAAAACAACTCACACACATGGTTACTACGGTGCCTGGCCAGGGTGGGCGGTTTCAGTCATTGTGCTTCCCCTAACATAAACAGTAAATATTCCTGGCACTATTGACCAACCTCATAGATTTAAGACAGGTCCTCAAAGAGGGTGGAAAAGATACTACCTTCCCAAGATCCAGAGCTGCTCCCAAAGATAATCAAAAGAAGAAAAGATTTAGACAATTCCTTTGAGATCTGGCAGCAGTTGGTAGCATCCAAGCTGCAAACAGAGCACAACCCACACATGTGTCCAGGCATATTTTGGGGCCCCCAAAGCTGCCAAGCTAAGTTCTCAAGATACAATATGAGACAACTGAGAAGGCAATAACTATCCCTGGGAGCAAAATCATCAATTACTCATGCTTTTTCCTGACCCTCTGAATTGAAAAAGAAGGTATAACATGAAATTTTATCTTCCTCTCTCCACCAGGCACCACAAATAAAGATCTGGGCTAGCTGACTGGGTAAGAATTCCCACTTTTCTGGTTTCTGCATTCCCCTGGGATGCCATCAGTAGGCTCCAGAGTGAGGTGTCACAGCAAGTCTCATTCTGGGCACCAGACACTGTAAAGGAGGAAAAATAATTTTTCCTCCAGCACTTGTAGAGAGTGACTGGTTGAGACCCCTTTTGCTCTTATCAACTTTGTAAATGGATAAGCTTATTGAAAATGGTTAAAAGTTCTTCACCATGGCCACTGAAATAAAATATTACCTTTGTTAAGTTTAGCTTACTTGTTCAGCCTTAAAACACAATTTATTCACTTGAGGTCTCACAGTGACTCCAGTCTGTTTTCTAAGTCAGACACGGTCAGACCCCAGAGGTAGTCTTGTTGCAAGAAGGCAGATGCCTTCCAAGGCCTGAGAGTGAGCTCTTGTCTAACACTCAGAAATGACTTGTCCAAGGAGACACACGTGCTGGCCAAGCAAGAGAATTTATTTGGAGGGGGTGCCCGGGGGGAGAACGGGAGGGCAGGGGAACCCAGGAGAACTGCTCTACCATGTGGCTCACAGTCTCAGGTTTTATGGCAATGAGATTAGTTTCTGGGTTGTCTCTCTCTGGCCAATCATACTGACTTGGAGCCATTCCTGATGGAGTGAGCACTGCTCAGCCAAGATGGATTCCAGTACCAAGGACTCTGGGAGGTTGGTAGAACATATGGACTGGGGCCTCCTCTCTTCCTTTGACCTTTTCTGAATTCTCCCAATTGGTGGTAGCATGTTAGTTTCTCATTTCGTACCAGGATCTCCTTTTGTAAGATAACTCATACAAGTAGTTACTATGGTGCCTGCCCAGGGTGGGTGGTTTCAGTCAGTGATTCTCCTAACAGACTGATTCTGGCCAGTTTCTGGACCCAGTCCAGAAAAAGAAATGCTCAAATAAAGTCTGAAACCTTCTAATGCAAAATCTGCAAAGCTAGAATCTGTGGTCTGAAAGGAACTTTACCCCACCTCCAGAACACCGAGAAAACTCTTTATTGGCAAGTTATTGTCTCAAATTATTATCATCAAAACAGGAGTTTCCTACCCACTTGGGTGTTTGTGGTATTACAGGGCTTGTTGTGGTGGTGGTTTAGTCACTAAGTCACGTCTGACTCTTGAGACCCCATGGGCTGTAGCCTGCCAAGCTCCTCTGTCTATGGGATTCTCCAAGCAAGAATACTGAAGTGGGTTGCCATTTCCTTCTCCAGGGGATCTTCCCAGCCCAGCGATCAAACCTGGGTCTCCTGCATTGCAGGCAGATTCTTTACCAACTGAGATATGAGAGAAACCTGGTTAGCATAAATAATCTACCAGGGTTCAAATTTTACTTGATCACTTATCATCTTAGATAAGCCACTAACACAATTGGTGATAAAATAGTGTGTATTATGTATGGATTATATAAGCTCTGCCTTATGTAGTTGGGAGGAAAATAGTAGTTGTCCTGATGTTTCAATGGAATGCCGTATACAAAACACCGAGCACACCATGGGAACCCCACTGAGCCTTCATCACAGAGCATATGCTGTTTCTTGGAAATTCCTGTTATGTATTTGATATCACAGTTCAGGCAGACCTCAGAGAAAGTACAGGTTTGGTTTTCCTGCTGCGGCTAAGTCGCTTCAATAGTGTCCGACTCTGTGCGACCTTATAGATGGCAGCCCACCAGGCTCCCCCATCCCTGGGATTCTCCAGACAAGAACACTGGAGTGGGTCTGGACCATCACAATAAAATGCATATCACTATAAAGCAAGTCACATGATTTTTTTGGTTTCCCAGTACATATAAAAGTTATGTTTATACTATATTGTACTCTATTAAGTGTGCAATAGCATTATGTCTAAAATAATATACATATCAATTTAAAATATTTCATTGCTAAAAATTCAAACTATCCCCTGATCTTTCAGCAAGTCATACAATTTTTGATGGTGGAGGATCTTGCTTTGACATTGATGGCTGCTGATGGATGAGAGTGGTGGTTGATGAAGGTTGGGGTGGCTATGCAAACTTCTTAAAGTAAGACAACAATGAAGTTTGCTCCATCAGTTGGGTTGAATTTTTCTTCTATTTGAACACTGAGCAGACACTGTAAAGCTAGTTGACTTAATTTCAATAATAATGTGTCTCAGGGAACAGGAGTCAGAACACACACAACATTTATTAAGTTTGCCATCTTAGGGGCATGGTTCAAACATGCTCCTAAACAATTAGAATATTATCATCCAAGATCACTTATCACAGATCATGATAACAAATATTGAAATGTTAGAAATATTGTGAGAATCACCAGGATGTGACACAGAGAAGTGAGCAAATGCTGTTGGAAAAAATGGCACCATTGCAGGGTTGCTACAAACTCTCAATCTGTTAAAAAAAAAATGCAATATCCACAAAGCTCAGTAAAGCAAGCTATGCCATATTTTAAGAATTCTGATGCATATAAATTACAGATTTAGTTATGTTATCTTTTTCACTGATTTATGAATAGATCTTAATAATCATTAAAGAGAGGTGTTCAAGGTAGGGTAAAGCAATGTTCTTAGGCTATTGCTGAAAATCCATTGAAAAGAGCCAGCTGTTGCGAGTAGAGGCACATGTATATGGAGAATGACCTTGGAGCCACTTAGTCTTTCTATTGATGCAAGCAAATCCTAGTCCAAGTACTTTTCTCAGTCAAGTCAGATGACTAATTATGCTGTCTTTTAATATGTGATTTTAAACAGTCAAATTACATACAGCATCACAAAGAACATTCTAGACCTGAATCTGAAGTTTCATTTTTTTCGTTGAAGTAATCTTGATAAGTATAGATTTAAAAAAGAAAAAAAAAAAAAAAACACTATAGTATATTATAGTACTTTGTAGCATTGATGGAAATTCAGTAACCGCCACCTCCCACCCCAAATCTATCAAATTTGTCAATTCTGGGCCACTCTTCATCCTTAAAATGTATGGAGTTCCTCACCTCATACAGCTTTTTTGCTGATTATTGTCCTCCATGGAGACAGATAAAAATTTAACCTTGAGTTTAAAATTCCTACCAGCACCTTCTCTTGCCAAGTCATCTCAAAGCCAGCTCTCAAGGTGGCTGCCCATATAATTACGAAAAGGCTCATTAAATATAATAAAAAGTACTGTTTTAACTATTCCTTTGATCCACTGAAAAAAATCCAGAAGTAAACATGTTGAAGTGTGGTATTCTCAGCAAATGATACAGTGTGAACATTTAGAAGACATATTGAATATTTTCATTAATTTTTAAAGTATTTTTTACTGTTAAAAAGTCAATTCAGCAAATATTCATTAAACAAATGCTGTTTTAAAGATTGTTTTAAGGAATATTCTGATTTCGGAAAGATAATGTATTAAATAACTTGATTTAATATTAATTTTAATTACTTGCTTAAATTGTCAACCACTAACAATTTTGCAAGTTCAATTTTTCTTACACATCATCATGATGAATATATCAAGCAAGGCCCAATAAAACACTGGGTTAAATTCAATCAATCTACTGTTACTGTACACATGTCTCTTGCCAGTATCTTGGTACCTCTTTTGCTAACATTGTTCATTAAGGCAGTAAAAGTGTCTGTGTTTAGTTTGGCTGTTACAAAACATATTCGAGTCTTTGTTCAATCCAAACCAAATTTGACCCTTTCTGTGGCTCAAGAAGTAATGCAAGCACCTCTTATTATGCTAATTTTACTTTCCAAGGTGACTCTGAATGACTGAAAAGGGCACTTAAGAGAATTATTGATTTCTGGTTTATTTGTATTGGTCATTATCTTGCTTTCAGTTCAGTTCAGTTCAGTTCAGTCGCTCAGTTATGTCTGACTCTTTGTGACCCCATGAACCGCAGCACGCCAGACCTCCCTGTCCATCACCAACTCCCAGAGTCCACCCAAACACATGTCCATGGAGTCGGTGATGCCATCCAACCATCTCATCCTCTGTCATCCCCTTCTTCTCCTCCCCTCAATCTTTCCCAGCATCAGGGTCTTTTCCAATGAGTCAATTGTTTGTAGGAGCAAAAAATATTTTTGGTATTTTTCTTTAAAATTATGACTTTTAGTTGTTTTTTTGTATGGTTTTATTTATTGGCATTATTTAGAAATGGAAATTAGCCTGCTTGCTAAAATGTTCAAACACTATAAAAGGAAAACGGGTGCAAAGGAAGTCTCCTTCCCACTGTGAACAGTTATGTTTCTAAAGCAACTACTCTTCCCAGCATTTTGTCTTTTGTTTCAGAGAAATCTATACATATATGAATATATAGATGTCTCCCTCTTTCCATACATAAGAGGGATTGACATAGTAGACAAATAGATAAATAAATACATACATAAGCTGCTTGACTATCTTTATTTCTCCTTTATTTTCCTCAAAAGGTATAATAGTACACACCTATAAACTTTCTCCCTTTCAGTTTTTTCTTACTTAGCATTATATTTTAAATGGTCTAATTTTGAAAACAAATTTATCAATTAGTATTATGGCAAGAGGGATAGCTTCATGAACTGTTTGCTTCATTTCAGCTTTCTCTTTTAAGATATCAAGTTTTATGTGCATTTGAACTTCACAGCAACGAGACCAATATTTCAAATATCCATTTCAGTACATCCTTGACTTTCTAAATTTACAGCTGATTTTACCAACAGCTGTGTGGTTAGATGAGTACTTTCATCTTTTTTTTTTTTTTATGTAATGTACCTGGTTGGCCTCTGGAAAAAGTGCTTTGGCTGTTGCAACACTCCGTGTGTTTTTCTGAATATCCCTCATGACTTCTGTGTGTATTTCCATGTATTTCAGAATAGCTAAATTTCATAATCTCAACTACCTGAACATATTTTCAGTTGAACCTGTAATTTTAAATAATTTTGCCTAAATATAGATACTGCTGCTACTGCTAAGTCACTTCAGTTGTGTCCGACTCTGTGTGACTCCACAGACGTCAGCCCACCAGGCTCCCCATTCCCTGGGATTCTGCAGGCAAGAACACTGGAGTGAATTGCCATTTCCTTCTCCAATGCATGAAGTGAAAAAGTGAAAGTGAAGTCGTTCAGTCATGTCTGACTCTTAGCGACCCCATGGACTGCAGCCCACCAGGCTCCTCCATCCATGGGATTTTCCAGGCAAGAGTACTGGAGTGGGGTGCCATTGCCTTCTCCGAAATATGGATACTAAATAACACTAAAAAATAGATTGATGTTCACAAGAAATACTCTCAAAAAATTCATGATGATGAGAGGTGACTATGATGTTGCATTTTTAGAACTAAGACTTGAGCAAAAATTGCTGTATGAAATCAAACTGCTTTATGGTAGTTTTATTCTGAAGGCAACATTTTTTTTTAATTGCTTCATAAGGTGATAAACTTAGTTTACAAAAACAAACAAACAAAACAAAATATCCAACTAGATTTATGTGTTCCAAGGACTCCCTTGCACACTTGCAAACAGCACCCCCCCATCCTCTGGTGACCTCACAGCTGTCCTGCTCTTGGGTGCTGTGTTAGCATACAGCTCCTGCTCACCCTGACTTGACTATAGCTCAGAAGACAATGTCTCCACCAAACTCCCACAGGCCAGATTACCTGCCACTTAGAATCCAGTCATTTTTTTTTTTTTACTCTACATTCTCCCACAAACAGAAGACAATTGATTTGGAAAGAAAAATACGACTGGTTTTGTTGTGCATAAAATAAAACCTCTACAATCATTTATGATGTATTTCCCCAAATCAGCAAATGATGATAATCAAGTGGCGATGTTATGAGGAAGACTCCACATTCCAGTAAGGGAGAGTATCTGTCTTCACACTTTGACCTGTAGAATAGTTTTCTTTGGGCTGGTTGTCTAATATAAAATTTTTTTCACAGGAAATAGAGATACTTACTCAGGCAGGGTGTGGAGTGCAAGGATCATATCTTAGTTGATGATCAATAGGTGTCTGGGTGGAGACCAGAAAGACCTTCACAATCATATGTTCCTTATTTCCAATGACAGTGCTATATTATTCAGAGGTGGATGATAGGACATATTAGAAATGTGCAAACCAAGGTCTAGAAACTGTAGCCAAGTGGACGAAGGCAGAGCTGTGGGTGAAATTCTCCAGAAGTGCCTCCAGAGTTAAGGTTTACTATTCACGTGTGCTTCCTTCTCTATTCTAGCTCTGTACTTTGCTGCTGCTGCTGCTAAGTCACTTCAGTCCTGTTCGACTCTGTGCAACCCCATAGACGGCAGCCCACCCGGCTCTGCCATCCCTGGGATTCTCCAGGCAAGAACACTGGAGTAGGTTGCCATTTCCTTCTCCAATGCATGAAAGTGAAAAGTGAAAGTGAAGTCGCTCAGTTGTGTCCGACTCCTAGCGACCCCATGGACTGCAGCCTACCAGGCTCCTCCGTCCACGGGATTTTCCAGGCAAGAGTACTGGAGTGGGGTCCCACTGCCTTCTCTGGCTCTGTACCTTATCATATAACTATTTCCATGTTGCATTTATCTATGTCTCTTCTACTGATTATACTGACTTATGAGTTCCCAAACTACCAGTTCAATTTTGTGTGATCAGCCTGAGCACAGAATCTGGTTGTTCATAATTTCTATAATCTATATAAACCTGTAGCATAAAATAATAATAACCAGTTCATTGCATTGCTGAAACTGTGTGTGTGTGTGTAGTAGTAGTAGTAAAGGAATTGCCAGGCATCATGGCAGGCATTTTATCTATAATGCTATCATTTTTGTTGTTGTTACTGTTACTTAATACTCTTTTTTATGCTAAAAGGAAAGGAATTGATGTGTCAACTAACTTACATGTAGGTTTTAGTAGCTACATAGATGTATTCATATCAGATCAGTCGCTCAGCCGTGTCTGACTCTTTGTGACCCCATGAATCGCAACACGCCAGGCCTCCCTGTCCATCACCAACTCCCGCAGTTCACTCAGACTCACGTCCATCGAGTCAGTGATTTCATCCAGCCATCTCACCCTCTGTTGTCCCCTTCTCCTCCTGCCCCCAACCCCTCCCAGCATCAGAGTCTTTTCCAATGAGTCAACTCTTCGCATGAGGTGGCCAATGTACTGGAGTTTCAGCTTTAGCATCATTCCTTCCAGAGAAATCCCAGGGCTGATCTCCTTCAGAATGGACTGGTTGGATCTCCTTGCAGTCCAAGGGACTTCAAGAGTCTTCTCCAACACCACAGTTCAAAAGCATCAATTCTTCGGCGCTCGCCTTCTTCATAGCCCAACTCTCACATCCATACATGACCACAGGAAAAACCATAGCCTTGACTAGACGGACTTTTGTTGGCAAAGTAATGTCTCTGCTTTTGAATATGCTATCTAGGTTGGTCATAACTTTCCTTCCAAGGAGTAAGCGTCTTTTAATTTCATGGCTGCAGTCACCATGTGCAGTGATTTTGGAGCCCCCCAAAATAAAGTCTGACACTGTTTCCACTGTTTCCCCATCTATTTCCCATGAAGTGATGGGACCAGATGCCATGATCTTCATTTTCTGAATGTTGCGCTTTAAGCCAACTTTTTCACTCACCACTTTCACTTTCATCAAGAGGCTTTTGAGTTCCTCTTCACTTTCTGCCATAAGGGTGGTGTCATCTGCATATCTGAGGTTATTGATATTTCTCCTGGCAATCTTGTTTCCAGCTTGTGCTTCTTCCAGCCCAGCGTTTCTCATCATGTACTCTGCATATAAGTTAAATAAGCAGGGTGACAATATACAGCCTTGACAAATTCCTTTTCCTATTTGGAACCAGTCTGTTGTTCCATGTCCAGTTCTAACTGTTGCTTCCTGACCTGCATATAAATTTCTCAAGAGGCAGATCAGGTGGTCTGGTATTCCCATCTTTCAGAATTTTCCATAGTTTATTGTGGTCCACATGGTCAAAGGCTTTGGCATAGTCAATAAAGCAGAAATAGATGTTTTTCTGGAACTCTCTTGTTTTTTCCATGATCCAGCAGATGTTGGCAATTCGATCTCTGGTTCCTGTGCCTTTTCTAAAACCAACTTGAACATCAGGAAGTTCACGGTTCACATATTGCTGAAGCCTGGCTTGGAGAATTTTGAGCATTACTTTACTAGCATGTGAGATGAGTGCAATTGTGTGGTAGTTTGAGCATTCTTTGGCATTGCCTATCTTTGGGATTGGAATGAAAACTGACCTTTTCCAGTCCTGTTGCCACTGCTGAGTTTTCCAAATTTGCTGGCATATTGAGTGCAGCACTTTCACAGCATCATCTTTCAGGATTTGGAATAGCTCAACTGGAATTCCATTACCTCCACTAGCTTTGTTCGTAGTGATGCTTTCTAAGGCCCACTTGACTTCACATTCCAGGATGTCTGGCTCTAGGTCAGTGACCACACCATCATGATTATCTGGGTCGTGAAGATCTTTTTTGTACAGTTCTTCTGTGTATTCTTGCCATCTCTTCTTAATATCTTCTGCTTCTGTTAGGTCCATACCATTTCTGTCCTTTATTGAGCCCATCTTTGCATGAAATGTTCCTTTGGTATCTCTGATTTTCTTGAAGAGATCCCTAGTCTTTCCCATTCTGTTGTTTTCCTCTATTTCTTTGCATTGATCGCTGAAGAAGGCTTTCTTATCTCTTCTTGCTATTCATGGAACTCTGCATTCAGATGCTTATATCTTTCCTTTTCTCCTTTGCTTTTCGCTTCTCTTCTTTTCACAGCTATTTGTAAGACCTCCCTAGAAAGCCATTTTGCATTTTCGCATTTCTTTTCCATGGGGATGGTCTTGATCCCTGTCTCCTGTACTATGTCACGACCCTCATTCCATAGCTCATCAGGCACTCTATCTATCAGATCTAGGCCCTTAAGTCTATTTCTCACTTCCACTATATAATTATAAGGGATTTGATTTAGGTCATACCTGAATGGTCTAGTGGTTTTCCCTACTTTCTTCAATTTAAGTCTGAATTTGGCAATAAGGAGTTCATGGTCTGAGCCACAGTCAGCTCCTGGTCTTGTTTTTGCTGACTGTATAGAGCCTCTCCATCTTTGGCTGCAAAGAATATAATCAACCTGATTTCAGTGTTGACCATCTGGTGATGTCCATGTATAGAGTCTTCTCTTGTGTTGTTGGAAGAGGGTGTTTGTTATGACCAGTGCATTTTCTTGGCAAAACTCCATTAGTCTTTGCCCTGCTTCATTCCGTATTCCGAGGCCAAATTTGCCTGTTACTCCAGGTGTTTCTTGACTTCCTGCTTTTGCATTCCAGTCCCCTATAATGAAAAGGACATCTTTTTTGGGTGTTAGTTCTAAAAGATCTTGTAGGTCTTCATATAACCATTCAACTTCAGCTTCTTCAGCATTACTGGTTGGGGCATAGACTTGGATTACTGTGATATTGAATGGTTTGCCTTGGAAACGAACAGAGACCATTCTGTCGTTTTTGAGATTGCATCCAAGTACTGCATTTCGGACTCTTTTGTTGACCATGATGGCCACTCCATTTCTTCTGAGGGATTCCTGCCTGCAGTAGTAGATATAATGGTCATCTGAGTTAAATTCACCCATTCCAGACCATTTCAGTTCGCTGATTCCTAGAATGTCGATGTTCATTCTTGCCATCTCTTGTTTGACCACTTGCAATTTGCCTTGATTCATGGACTGGACATTCCAGATTCCTGTGCAATATTGCTCTTTACAGCATCAGTCCTTGCTTCTATCACCAGTCACATCCACAGCTGGGTACTGTTTTTGCTTTGGCTCCATCCCTTCATTCTTTCTGGAGTTATTTCTCCACTGATCTCCAGTAGCATATTGGGCACCTACTGACCTGGGGAGTTTCTCTTTCGGTATCCTATCATTTTGCCATATATTAGCAGTTGCTTAATCTGTGAAAGATAGTCGAAATGAGAGAATGAAACAAAAATAAGAGATAGATATTGATCTGAGCTTACCCTGAGCTCAAATTTAAATATGTATAGTTAAGTTTTCAATTTCTACATCTTTTTTTATTTCAGGTCTGTATTGCTTGTTTCTGTGAGATATGTGTGAGCTTTATACTGAATCACCTATGTCTATTTCCCACAGGACTTCAAGATGTTTCAGACATTCAAAAATTTTTTTGTGTATGTGTTAGTCACTCAGTTGGGTCTGACTCTTTATGACCCCATGAACTGTAGCCCACCAGGCTCCTCTGTCCATGGGATTCTCCAGGCAAAAATACTGGAGTGGGTTCCCATTAACTTCTCCAGGGGATCTTCCCAACACAGGAATCGAACTCGGGTATCCTACATTGCAAGCAGATTCTGCTTTTGATCCAAACTAATTTTCCAGTTGAAAGTGGCATATACTTTTTTTGTCGCAAGGTGTATTTCCATTTTTTTAACTTTTAGAAAATATTGTCAACATATGTGTGCCATGTAAAAGTTTATTGATTTTGAAAAGAAATAGAGTAACACATGAAGCTTGAAAAAGTTTCCTTCTCTAGAAATGATCATTTGAAGGAACAGGTGTTTTTATTTGCAAGGAATAAGTAAAGCAGGTGAAATAGAGTATATAGTTTACTGGTACATATGGGACTTAACTTATTTTGCTAATGTAAGTTATTTTCCTTTAAATCTCACTAATTTTGAATCTGTACACTCAAAATTCTCCAAGCTAGGCTTCAAAAATTTGTGAACCAGAGCGGTCCGGCCTTCACTCCCACTTGGCGCCCCAACTCAGTGTCTGGTTTCTGGGCAGGTCCTGCCAATAGAAGAAAAAAAAAATTGTGAACCAAGAACTTCTAGATGTTTCAGCTGGATTTAGAAAAGGCAGAGGAACCAGAGATCAAATTGCCAATATTCATTGAATCATAGAAAAAGCAACAGAATTCCTGAAAAACATCTACTTCTGCTTCATTGACTAGGCTAAAACCTTTGTGTGGATCACAACAAACTGTGGAAAATTCTTAGAGATGGGAATACCAGACCACCTGACCTGTTTTTGGGCTTCCCTGATAGCTCAGTTGGTAAATAATCTGCCTGCAATGCAAGAGACCCCGGTTCGATTCCTGGGTCAGGAAGATCTGCTGGAGAAGGGATAGGCTACCCACTCCAGTATTCTTGGGCTTCGCTTGTGGCTCAGCTGGTAAAGAATCCACCTACAAGGCAGGAGACCTGGGTTCAATCCCTGGGTTGGGAAGATCCTCTGGAGAAGGGAAAGACTACCCACCCCAGTATTCTGGCCTGGAGAATTCCATGGACTATATAGTCCATGGGGTTGCAAAGAGTCGGAAACGACTGAGCGACTTTCAGTTTCACTTTCTTTCACCTGTCTCCTGAGAAAACCTGTATGCAGGTCAAGAAGGAACAGTTAGATCCAGACATGGAACAAAGAACTGGTTCAAAATTGGGAAAGAAGTACACCAAGACTGTATATACTCACCTTGCTTATTTAACATATGCATAGTACATTAGGGAGTTGGTGATGGACAGGGAGGCCTGGCGTGCTGCAGTTCATGGGGTCACAAAGAGACAGACATGACTGAGCGACTGAACTGACCTGAACTGATAGTACATTATGTGAAATGCTGGGCTAGATGAAGCACAAGCTGTAATCAAAACTGCAGGGAGAAATATCAATAACATCAGATATGCAGATTAAGTAACTGTTATGGTAGAAAGCGAATAAGAACTAAAGAGCCTCTTGATGAAATTGAAGGAGTGAAGAATCTGGCTTAAAACTCAGCATTCAAAAAACAAAGATCGTGGCATGTGGTCCCATCACTTCATAACAGAGATGGGAAACAATGGAAATAGTGACAGACTATTTTCTTGGGCTCCAAAATCACCAAAGATGGGGATGCAGCCATGAAATTAAAAGACACTTGCTCCTTGGAAGAAAAGTTATGACCAACTTACACAGCATTTTAAAAAGCAGAGACATTACTTTGCCAACAAAGGTCCGTCTAGTCAAAACTATGGTTTTTCCAGTAGTCATGTATGAGTGTGAGAGTTGGACTAGAAGGAAAGCTGAGCACTGCAGAATTGATGCTTTTGAACTGTGATGTTGGAGAAGACTCTTGAGAGTCCCTTTAACAACAAGGAGATCCAACCAGTCCTTCCTAAAGGAAATCAACCCTGAACATTCTTTGGAAGGACTCATGCTGAAGCTGAAGCTCCAATACTTTGGCCACCTGATTCTAGAGCTGACTTATTGGAAAAGTCCCTGATGCTGGGAAAGATTGAAGGCAGGAGGAGAAGGGGATGACAGAGGATGAGATGGTTGGATGGCATCACTGGCTCGATGGACATGAGTTTGAGCAAGCTCTAGGAGTTGGTGATGGACAGGGAAGCCTGGATACTGCAATGAGTCAGGCATGACTGAGCAACTGAACATCAGCAATTATGAAAATGCTTTGGAATGTTTAGATTTAATTGTGGAGGATGAATATTATTTAATGGTTAATCCTTTATTTTAAAAAGTAAAAAGCATTTTAAGAAATAGCTTTAAAGGGGAGAGAAGAAAAGAGATAGAGACAGAGTGATGGAGAGACATAAGGAGCAGGAGAAGCAGGGGCAGGAGAGAGAGAAGAGAGAAAAAATACCGTCATTTTTGTGGTTACAGTTGGACTCATTTCTTTATGAAATGTCCAGAACACAGTTTATCTGAAATAAAATTCATAGAGATGTTTTCAATTATACCTGAACATCTGGTTCCCAATGATTATATTAAAAACAGTAATTATTCTGGATAGTACTATAAAGAGAAAAAATCAAGCTCTTCTTCCAGTGGCACTGATTCAGAAGCCATTACTCAAAGGTCATAATAATGAAAGGCACTAACAGTCTAAATGATATGAATTCCGTGTGATTAGGTTGGTTCACAAACCTCTCACTATAATTATGTGGAAAAAGGAAAATGTGAAGATGTCACAGGCCATGGAAGGCAGATTTCCATCATCAATAAATGGGTTTTCCTTGCTTTTGAGACACAGGGCTTTAAATAAAGCATCTGATAGCAGAGACTGGGATGCTACATCTATAATTGCATCTTACATCTTGTATCTTATAAAAGATAGAATCAATGAAAAAATTACGCTTACAATATGATGGCAGCCGATCAAATAACAATTGCATTTAAAATACAGAGATAAGCCATGTCATGAGAATTAGTTGAACTGGACACTGTTCACATGATGTCTGGAATATAGACTCATGCTGTGAAAGTGTCCGAGTTGATAAATCAACAAAATGTAAGTTTGAATAATACCAATAACTCATATGTAAGTACAAATTTATGATCTATTAAAGCACTTGAGTAAATTGCTATAGTTGGCATTTATCATAGTTTTGATAAATTAAACGTGAAAGTGTCATAATAACCATTTTTTATCCACAGTATAATACAAATGCTCAAAAATGTTGAATCAGACAGATCTAAATTAGCCAATCAGGCATTAGAATCAGTCTCTTAAATTTCAGATAAGTGCTGCTTTTAATGAGAGAGCAATTGAACCTGTAGTAATTACTCTGCACACTCTCTCCATCCAGAGGTCCATTTCCTAGATCCTCTGAGCAGAAACTGGATTTCTCTTGAGGTTTTTGCCACTACATTGCTATGAACACCCTGTGACTTGTGTCTACTCTTGGGATAAAGTCTTTTAAAACATGGAAAACTCACTCTCTTGGCATTTGGGTCTTCAAACTTTTGACTTCCTTCCACAATTTGCCTGTTTGCATTTACTTTTTAGAATACTATCCAGGTAATAGGTGTTTCAGACCTTAACTGGTGGCTCAGATGGCAAAGAATCTGCCTGCAATGCCAGAGACCCAGGTTCAGTTCCTGGGTCGGGAAGATCCGCTGTAGAAGGGAATGGCTACCCACTCCAGTATTCTTGCTTGAAGACCCCATGGGCAGAACAGCCTGGTGGGCTACAGTCCATGGAGTGGCAAAGAGTTGGACACAGCTGAGCAACTAACACTTTAACTTTCACTTTTCAGGTGTTTCCAGTTTATTTATTTTTTTGTACAGATTTTTTTTTTTAGTTGTAATAAGCAGGAGGGATGGGGAATAGTGGGTTTTCACCACTATAGCATACTAGAACTCTATTATTGATTTCATAGAATATCATCATAAAGGAATTTGAAAGCATCCAAAAAAGATATTGTTTCTATTTTCCCCATCTACTTGCCATGAAGTGATGGGACCAAATGCCATGATCGTTTTTTGAATGTTGAGTTTTAAGCCAGCTTTTTCATTCTCTTCTTTCACCTTCATCTATGACAAACCTAGAAAGTGTATTAAAAAGCAAAGATATCACTTTTTTCCACAAAGGTCTGTATAGTCAAAGTTATGGTTTTTACAGGAGTCATGTACAGGTGTGAGAGTTGGACCATAAAGAAGGCTGAGTGCCGAAGAATTGATACTTTTGAACTGTGGTGTTGGAGAAGACTCTTGAGAGTCCCTAGGACTGCAAGGAGATTAAATCAGTCAGTCCTAAAGGAAATCAACCCTAAACATTCATTGGAAGGACTGAAACTGAAGCTCCAATGCTTTGGTCATTGATGCAAAGAGTGGAGTCATTGGATAAGACCCTGATGCTGGAAAAAAACTGAGGACAGGAGAAGAGGAGGTAACAGAAGATGAGATGGATGGATGGCATCATTGACTCAATGGATATGAGTTTGAGCGAACTCCAGTAGCTAGTGAAGGACCACGAAGGTATGCTTCAGTCCATGGTGTCAGAAAGACTTGGACAAGACTGAATGACTGAAAAATAACAACAATAAAAGATGCTAGTGTCCTAGGTATCATATTTTCAAATCCAAAGGTTGTCTTCTGCATCTGACAACCTTGATCTCACACTCCTGAAAATGTTGGCTTCTCATGGTCCTCTTCAACAAATCTGAGCTTTGTTTTCTTTTTATTTTTGGCATCTTTTTCTCAGCCTAGCCCTTAAAATCTGAGTTCCGCACTAAACTGTCTTGGTCCCATTGTTTTGTTGAGGCTAATCATGCAATTTCATCAATTCTCCTACTTCTGACAACTGCTCATATGCTGATGATTCATAAATATTTATTTCCTGCTCAAATCAGACCCTAAAGTTTTTTTTTTTTTTTTTTTTTTTGCTCATGTCTTAAATGCTGGTTAATCATACCCCTGGTTCTTTCCATAGTCGTTCAGTAGGTCCAACCTGGAAAGTGAAAGTGAAAGTGAAGTCGCTCAGTAGTGTCCAACTCTTTGCGACCCGTGGACTGTAGCCCACCAAGCTCTTCTGTCCATGGGATTCTCCAGGCAAGAATACTGGAGTGGGTTGCCATTTCCTTCTCCAGGAGATCTTCCCGACCCAGGGATCGAACCCAGGTCTCCCACATTGCAGGCAGACGCTTTAACTTCTGCGCCACCAGGGAAGCAAATGAAAGTTGCTCAGTTGTGTCTGACTGTTTGTGACCCCATGGACTGTATAGTCCATGGTATTCTCCAGGCCAGAATACTGGAGTGGGTAGCCTTTCCCTTCTCCAGGGGATCTTCCCCACCCAGGGATCGAACCCAGGTCTCCTGCATTGCAGGCAGATTCTTTACCTGCTGAGCCACAAGGGAAGACCAACCTGGAAACTCCTCCCCAAATATGCTACACGTCATAAATGGCACTGCAATCGTCTTCAAAACTACAGGCCTTCAAGTCACTCCACAGGCTCTTCCTCCTCACTCTCATTTCCTGACAAATGCAGCATCCTGTGTAATAAATAATTTTTGCCTGCCTTTTCCATATTTCAATTATCTACTCTCAGCACCTGGTCCAGACAAATGTAAGAGCCACTTCTCAGGTTTTCATCTTTCCTGCCATTTTGCTCTTGTATTCATACTGCTGAGATCCTGTCAGAGTGCCCCACCTAAAATACAAACCAAGTCATGCATCTTCTCAGCCAGTATTCTTTAACTGCTCCACTCCTCCTGCCAGATGGCATTCAGACTCCCATGCAAAGTGGTTTTAGAGCGAATTTGCTTTAACTGCAACTCATTAATCTACTTATCTACATCAATTTCCACTCCTTTTCTTTTGCTTTGTGTTTTAGTCTAACACCAACCCATGTATATTTTCCTGGACACACCATGGGGTTTCAGGCCACTATGTCGGGGCTTCCCTGGTGGCTTAGATGGTAAAGTGTCTGCCCGCAATGCAGGAGACCTGGGTTCGATCCCAGGGTTGCAAAGATCCCCTGGAGAAGGAAATGGCAACCCATTCCAGTACTCTTGCCTGGAAAATCCCATGGACAAAGGAGCCTGGTAGGCTATAGTCCATGGGGTTGCAGAGAGTCAGACACAACTGAGCAACTTCACTTTCATGTCATAATTTGATTAACACTAATGTAATAACATCTGGACTCAGGCACATTCCCAAGGCCCCTCAGGCAGGTGGCTGCCCTGGAGAGAGGAGCACAAGGAGCCTGCCCGTGATACACCAGGTCACCCCTAGTTCACTTCCTGTGCTGCCTAGCAGCACAGAGCCTGGGGCAGTGGCAGGGAGAGCCAGAAGTGACAAATAGATTCAAGGGATTAGATCTGATAGACAGAGTGCCTGAAGCACTATGTGCATAGCTTCCTGACGTTGTATACCAGGCAGTGATCAAGGCCATCCTCATTAAAGAAACTCAAAAGCACAAAATGGTTTTCTGAGGAGGCCTTATAAATAGCTGAGAAAAGATGAGAAGTGAAAGGCAAAGGAGAAAAGGAAAGATATGCCCATCAAATGCAGAATTCCAAAGAAGAGCAAGGAGAGATAAGAAAGGCTTCCTCAGTGATCAATGCAAAGAAATCGAGGAAAACAATAGAATGAGAAAGACTAGAGATCTCTTCAAGAAAATCAGGGATGCCAAGGGAACATTTCATGCAAAGATGGGCACAATAAAAGACAGAAATGGTATGGACCTAACAGAAGCAGAAGATGTTAAGAAGAGGTGGCAAGAATACACAGAAGAACTATACAAAAAGATCTTCATGACCCAGATAATCACAATGGTGTGATCACTCACCTAGAGCCAGACATCCTGGACTGTGAAGTCAAGTGGGCCTTAGGAAGCATCACTACAAAGAAAGCTAGTGGAGGTGATGGAATTCCAATTGAGCTCTTTCAAATCCTAAAAAATGATGCTGTGAAAGTGCTGCACTCCATATGCCAGCACATATGGAAAACTCAGCAGTGGCCACAGGACTGGAAATGTTAGTTTTCATTCCAATCCCAAAGAAAGGCAACGCTAAAGAATATTCAAACTACCATACGATTGCACTCATTTCACACACTAGAAAAGTAATGCTCAAAATTCTCCAAGTTGGGCTTCAACCATATATGAACCATGAACTTCCAGATGTTCAAGCTGGATTTAGAAAAGGCAGAGAAACCAGAGATCAAAATGCCAACAACTGTTGGATCATTGACTACACCAAAGCCTTTGGACATGTGGATCACAACAAAATGTGGAAAATTCTTAAAGAGATGGGAATACTAGACAACCTTACCTGCCTCTTGAGAAATCTGGATGCAGGTCAAGAAGCATCACTTAGAACTGGACATGGAACGATGGACTGGCTCCAAATTGACAAAGGAGTATGTCATGGCTGTTTATTGTCACCTTGCTAATGTAACTTATGTGTAGAATACAGCATGTGAAATGCCAGGCTGGATGAAGTGCAGGCTGGAATTAAGATTGCTGGGAGAAATATCAATAACCTCAGATGTGCAGATGACACTACTCTTACAGCAGAAAGTGAAGAGGAACTAAAGAGCTTCTTGATGAAAGTGATAGAAGAGAGTGATAAAAACAGGCTTAAAACTCAACATTCAAAAACAAAAATCACGGCATCTAATCTTATCACTTCATGGCAAATAGATGGGGAAACTATGGAAATCGTGACAGACTTTATTTTCTTGGGCTCTAAAATCACTGTAGATGGTGACTGCAGCCATGAAATTAGAAGACACTTGCTCCTTGGAAGAAAAGCTATGATCAACCTAGATAGAATTTTAAAAAGCAGAAACATTGCTTTGTCTACAAATGTCCATCTAGTCAAAGCTGTGGTTTTTCCAGTAAGTCATATATGGATGTGAGAGTTGGACTATAAAAGAAAGCTGAGTGCCAAAGAATTGATGCTTTTGAACTGTGGTGTTGGAAAAGACTCTTGAGAGTCTCTTGGACTACAAGGAGATACAACCAGTCCATCCTAAAGAAATCAGTCCTGGACGTTCATTGGAAGGACTGATGTTGAAGCTGAAACTCCAATACTTTGGCCACCTGATGTGAAGAGCTGACTCATTTGAAAAGACTCTGATGCTGGGAAAGATTGAGGGCAGGAGGAGAAGGGGATGACAGAGGATAAGATGGTTGTATGGCATCACCGACTCAATGGACATGAGTTTGGGTGGACTCTGGGAGTTGGTGCTGGACAGGGAGGCCTGGTATGCTGCAGTTCATGGGGTTGCAAAGAGTCAGACACAACTGAGCGACTGAACTGAACTCAACAGATACTGTAAACTAACTTTAATTTTTCTTGTTCAATTAATGAGATTCATATCACAAAACTTGGAAAACATTGTCAAATGAAAGAAAAAAATGTTAAAACCACCTAGAATCCTACCATCCAGAAGAACCACTTGGACATTTTGCACATTTTTAAATATATTATTTTAAAAAAATATGTCAGGTCAGCTATTTCCTTGAAGAGAGTGTCTCTGACTTCAGCAAATTTTCCAAGAATAAATCTTCTCAAGAATGAAAGGAATGCCCTTGACAACCTGAATCATAACCATCAGGATTTAGCAAATTCTAAACACAAAAGCAGAAAGTAGTGCTAGCTAAATTTCAAAATGAAAAATAAAATTCCAAGTGGTGAGTGTAAGCTGAGGATTCAAGAAGAGTGAGGTTGACTTGGAACATCTAGCACCACAAGATTAATCAAAAAGTGTAAGGAATGACTTCAAGTATACCTAATGTCACAACAGCATTTTCTGCAATTAAAAATCTCTACTTTGATGTTATCCAGGAATCCAAAGCTTTCAGGGTAGTCTGTGAGTAATTTTACATGTATTATTATTGATAATAAAATGCACAGTAATTCACCTTTTATAAGACACTGACTTCAGACTTTTCCTGTCATGGAATGTATTTGGGTTGTGCAGAGAAGTGTGAATATAATTTATTTTAAAAATTCAAATTCCAGACATTTCTCAGAAGATTCAAAGACAGTATAATTTGTTGGAAAAAAATTTTAAGCTCCTTCAAAGATGATTCCAAGTTAACATCCTTTTGTGAGTATTAAAACCTTTATAGCCTCTGAAACTAATTTAGTTACTTACATAATTTTAATGATTATAACTCTTAAATATTAATTTCACAATTTAAACTAATTGGTAACATTAAATTGACTTATTAACAAAATTAACACTTAGGTGAATTTATTTACTCTTTCAACAGGTCCCCCCAAAATAAACTTTCTTTAAGTGAAATATACATTTGAAATTAATCATTATACAAAATCTCACTAGGATAAGAAAATTAACATACTTTAGGAGCGCCAAGAATAATCTCACAGCAGCAGAATAATATAATACCACTTGTTAAAAAACAAAACTTATTCATTCAGTTATTTATTCTATAAACATTTGTCACACCAAAACTATGTGGAAGAACTCTGCATAGGATGCAAAGAGAAGTGAGGCTCTCCTGCTTGGAGGAGCTAATCAGTGAAATAGGAAAGGAAGCAATTACAAAACAATGTTGCAAGCATTACAATCAACCTGAGTGTGATGAGTTTGAGGAGCACAAAGAAAGATGGGTGCCTTAAATCTAAACACCCAAGTGGCTTTTTCTGAAGACTAAATAAATAACATAACTTGCACATGGATTTGTGGCTATTTTTTAAACACGTCTAAATGTCTCTTGAATAAAATTAATAATCATTGGTAACATTTTCTTTTTGCAATAATTTTGAGTAAACATATCCAAAAGTCACCCCCTATCGCTATGGTTTTCCCTGTGGTCATGTATGGATGTGAGAGTTGGACTGTGAAGAAGGCTGAGTGCCGAAGAATTGATGCTTTTCAACTGTGGTGTTGGAGAAGACTCTTGAGAGTCCCTTGGACTGCAAGGAGATCCAACCAGTCCATTCTGAAGGAGATCAGTCCTGGGATTTCTTTGGAAGGAATGATGCTAAAGCTGAAATTCCAGTACTTTGGCCACCTCATGCAAAGGGTTGACTCTTTGGAAAAGACTCTGATGCTGGGAGGGATTGGGGGCAGGAGGAGAAGGGGACGACAGAAGATGAGATGGCTGGATGGCATCACTGACTCGATGGACGTGAGTCTCAGTGAACTCCGGGAGTTGGTGATGGACAGGGAGGCCTGGCATGCTGCGATTCATGGGGTCACAAAGAGTCGGACACGACTGAGTGACTAATCTGATCTGATCTGATCGTAAAGATGAATCTTGTTAATAAATATATGTATGTATGCTTAGTTGCTCAGTCATGTCCAACTGTTTCGTTACCCCATGGACAATAGCTCACCAGGTTCCTCTGTCCATGGAATTGTCCAGGCAAGAATTCTGGAGTGTGTAGTGTTTCCCTTCTCTAGGGGATCTTCCCTACCCAGGGATTGAACCCACATTTCTTTCATCTCCTGCACTAGCAAGCAGATCCTTTACCACCGTGCCATCTGGGAAACCTGATATGTATATGTACACATACATATATTTTTGTTTTTGTTGCTAATTTAATAAAAAACATTCTTAAAAATTAGAGATCCATTATTTTGTCTCCTGAACTTGTTTCTGCTGCTAAGTCGCTTCAGTCGTGTCCAACTCTCTGTGACCCCATAGACAGCAGCCCCCCAGGCTCCCCCGTCCCTGGGATTCTCAAGGCAAGAACACTGGAGTGGGTTGCCATTTCCTTCTCCAGTGGACCACATTTTGTTTGAACTCTCCACATGACCTGTCCATCTTGGGTGGCCCTAAACGGCTTGTCTCATAGTTTCATTGAATTACATAAGTCTGTAGTCCATGTGATCAGCTTAATTAGTTTAAATGTTAACGTAAAATTAAATGTGACTGGGAAATTTAAGTGTGAACAGTAAAACTGAGGTGCTTCAGTGGGATGCCCCTTGCAGATGAGTCAGCTCTCACCTGGGAGGGAAGGAAGGGAGACATTGAGGGGTAATGGGAGTGGGCCTGGCTTAGACCAGCCCCTGTGCCTCTTATTTGTTACATTACTGAGAAGAAACAGAAGAGTCTTTGGAGATGAATTGTTGTATGTGTTTGTGTGGTTGTTTTTCCTGGCTCATCCTGTAGGGGAGAAAACCAACCTTTTACTGGACACCACAGATTCATGATCGCATAGCTTTTCAGTTGCATGGGACTTTGAAACAACAGGAGGGGATGAAACAGCATGCTGTGAAGTTACATTCAAACAATTCTTTAAAAACTGGCATGAATGACAAGCAGAGTAAGAGCCTTGAAATGTGGCGCTCCATTGAGCAACGGATGTTTAAGTTTGGTAGAATAACAATTTAGATATGATCGCAGTTAGACATACTGTATTTGTGTTGAATATAAGATCAAATTAACACCAGTAAGTCAAATGGTAGCACATGTTTTTAGAGTACATTTTTCCTCTCAGCATGATCTATCAAGCTTGACATTTCCTGTCTCTTTGCTCCAATGTTTCCAGTCCCTTCTCTCCTGCACTTTTATGAATATGCAAGTGAAGGTGACAGGCATCCTCCTTTTCTTTGCTTTCTTTTCATGTGTGTGTGTGACTCTATACACACATACTCATTCACTATAGGCCCTTATAAAATTCAGAATGGGTATGTATCCAAACATTCAGAAATAACAAACATCAAAAATATGATATTCATTTCAAAGCATTCTTCAGTTATTACATAGTGACCTGAAAGTCAGGAATTTCTTGTTAGATCTGAGCTCACTGATACTAATTTTCATGCTACTTTGAATATCTTTTGTTGCAGAATCATTGTAGCTTCTAAGAAGGAAAAACAGATATACATATATGTTTATGTATATGTAAAAAGATATGGTTTGCCCTGGAAACAAACATACTGACGTTTTTGAGATTGCATCCAAGTACTGCATTTCAGACTCTTGCATTGACCGTGATGGCTACTCCATTTTCTAGGGCATTCTTTCCCATAGCAGTAGAAATAATGGTCATCTGAGTTAAAGTCACCCATTCCAGTCCATTTTAGTTCACTGATTCCTAAAATGTTCATGTTCACTCTTGCTATCTCCTGTTTGACCAGGTCCAATTTGCCTTGATTCATGGACCTAACATTACAGTTTCCTAGGCAACATTGCTCTTTACAGCTTCACATTTTGCTTCCATCTCCAGTCACATCCACAACTGGCTGCTGTTTTTCCTTTGGCTCTGTCTCTTCATTCTTTCTGGAGTTATTTCTCCACTGATCTCCAGTGGCATATTGGGCACCAACCAACCTGGGGAGTTCATCTTTCAGTGTCCTATCTTTTTGCCTTTTCATACTGTTCATGGGGTTCCCCAGGCAAAAATACTGAAGTGGCTTGACATTCCCTTCTCCAGTGGATCTCATTTTGTCAGAACTCTCCACCATGACCAGTCCATCTTGGGTGGCTCCACACGGCATGACTCATAGTTTCATTGAGTCAGACAACGCTGTGGTCCATGTGATTAGATTGGTTAGTTAGTCTGTGATTGTACTTTTCAGTCTGTCTGACCCCTGATGGAAAAGTATAAGAGGCTTATGGAAGCTTCCTGATGGGAGAGACTGACTGAGGGGAAACTGGGTGTTGTCCTGAAGTTGAACAGTTCTATGAAGACCTACAAGATCTTCTAGAACTAACACCCAAGAAAGGTGTCCTGTTCATTATAGGGGACTGGAGTGCAAAAGTAGGAAGTCAGGAAATAACCTGGAGTAACAGGCAAGTTTGACCTTGGAGTACAGAATGAAGCAGGGCAAAGGCCAATAGAGTTTTCTCAAGAGAATGCACTGGTCACAGCAAACACCCTCTTCCAACAACACAAGAGGAGACTCCACACATGGACATCACCAGGGGTCAATACCAAAATCAAACTGATTATATGCTTTGCAGCCGAAAATGGAGAAGCTCCATACAGTCAGCAAAAACAAGACTGGGAGCTCAGGCTCAGATCATGAACTCCTTATTGCCAAATTCAGACCTAAATTGAAGAACATAGGGAAAACCACTAGATCATTCAGGAATGAACTAAATCAAATCCTTTATGATTATACAGTGGAAGTGACAAGTAGATTCCTGGGATTAGATCTGATAGACAGAGTGACTGAAGAACTATGGATGGAGGTTGGTGACATTGTACAGGAGGTAGTGATCAAGATCATCCCAAAGAATAAGAAATGCAAAAAGGCAAAAGGTTATCTAAAGAGGCCTTACAAATAGCTGAGGAATGAAGAGAAGCCACAGGCAAGGGAGAAAAGGAAAGATATACCCATTTGAATGCAGAGTTCCAGAGAATAGCAAGAAGAAAGAAGAAAGCCTTCCTCAGTGATCAAAGAAATAGAGGAAAACAATAGAATGGGAAAGACTAGAGATCTCTTCAGGAAAATTAGAGATACCAAGGGAAATATTCTTGCAAAGATGGGCACAATAAAGGACAAAAATGGTGTGGACCTAACAGAAGCAGAAGATATTAAGAGGTGGCAAGAATACACAGAAGAACTATACAAAAAAGATCTTCATGACCCAGATAATCACAATGGTGTGATCAGTCACTTAGAGCCAGACACCTGGGATGCAAAGTCAAGTGGGCCTTAGGAAGCATCACTACAAACAAAGCTAGTGGAGGTGATGGAATTCCAGCTGAGCTATTTCAAATCCTGAAAGATGATGCTGTGAAAGTGCTGCACTCAATATGCCAGCAAATTTGGAAAACTCAGCAGTGGCAACAGGACTGGAAATGGTCAGTTTTCATTCAAATCCCAAAGAAAGACAATGCCAAAGAATGCTCAAACTACCACACAATGCACTCATCTCACACACTAGCAAAGTAATGCTCAAAATTCTCCAAGCCAAGCTTCATCAGGATGTGAACTGTGAACTTACAGATTCTCAAGCTGTATTTAGAAAAGGCAGAGGAACCGGAGATCGAATTGCCAGCATCCGGTGGATATTGGAAAAGCAAAAGAGTTCCAGAAAAACATCTACTTCTGCTTTGCTGACTATGCCAAAGCCTTTTACTGTGTGAATCAGAACAAACTGTGGAAAATTCTTAAAAGTGATGGGCATTCCAGACCACCTGATCTGCCTCCTGAGAAATCTGTATGCAGGTCAGGAAGCAACAGTTAGAACTAGGCATGGAATAACAGACTGGTTTCAAATTGGGAAACGAGTACATCAAGGCTGTATATTGTCACCCTGCTTATGGAACTGATATACCGTGTATATCATGAGAAATGCTGGACTGGATGCAGCACAAACTGTAATCCAGTTTACTGGTAGAAATATTAATAACCTCAGATATGCATGTGACACCACCCTTATGGCAGAAAGTGAAAAAGAACTAAAGAGTCTCATGATGAAAGTGAAACAACAGAGTGAAAAAGTTGGTTTAAAACACAGCATTCAGAAAACTAAGGTCATGGCATCTGGTCCCATCACGTCATGGCAAATACATGGGGAAACAATGGAAACAGTGACAGACTTTATTTGGGCTCCAAAATCAGTGCAGATGATGACTACAGCCATGAAATTAAAAGACACTCGCTCCTTGGAAGAAAAGCTATGACAACCTAGAAAGCATATTACAAAACAGAGACATTATTTTGCCAACAAATGTCCATCTAGTTAAAACAATGTTTTTTCCGGTAGTCATGTATGGATGTGAGAGTTGGACCATAAATAAAGCTGAGCACTACAGAATTGATGCTGTTGAACTGTGGTGTTGGAAAAGACTCTTAAGAATCCCTTGAACAGCAAGGAGATCCAACCAGTTCATCCTAATGGAAATCAGTCCTGAATATTCTTTGGAAGGACTGATGCTGAAGCTGAAACTCCAATACTCTGGCCACCTGATGCGAAGAGCTGACACATTTGCAAAGACCCTGATGCTGGGAAAGATTGAAGGTGGGAGAAGAAGGGGATGACAGAGGTTGAGATGGTTGAATGGCATCACTGACTCCATGGACATGAGTTTGAGTAAGCTCCAGGAATTGGTGGTGGACAGGGATGCCTGGCCTGGTCCTGTCCATGGAGTCACAAAGAGATGGACATGACTGATCGACCAACTGAATTGACTAGAAGAGAAATGGAAAAGACTCTCCTGAAAATATATTGGGCCAGATTTGGCCAGTGAATGGATTTGAAAGAGGGAGATATGCAGTATCCAAAAATGGCATGGGAGTGTCATGGTTCAGTAACCAGGAAAATACTTAGATTTTTATGAGAAACAAGGGAAGAGAAAGCTTTGTGGGAGACTAAATTTCAGTGTAGAGGAGAGCCATTGGTTTATCCAAATGTGTTCCATGGAAAGAAATGCAAATCTGGGCCCAAAATACAAACGAGTGCTATAGACCTCTAGTCGATCATAAAACCATGAAATGGTCTTAGCAGCATTTTTACTCATCTGCTGTTGCTTCAATTGGTTTTGAAAATTTCTCAAAAATTCTTCTGTCTCCCCACAAACTCTTCTCATATTTTTGAGCTTCAAGTTCTTTTCAGCTTGTATTAGAATAACTTGAAGCTCGGTTGAAAGGAGACAATAGTAAGTCTTCTAGTGTTCACTATGTCTTGAACCTCTCTCTAAACACATGGCATAGATTAATTTTCCAAATTATTAATTTTCAAAATAGATGTATATAAACTGTGACATTTTTATATGCACTTTTATAGATGGGCGATCTGAGGCATGAAGAAGTTACAAGCTTAGGGTAACTAGGTAAGTAGAGGAGCTAGAATTCGCCTGGTTTCAGAGAATGCACTTTGAATTACTACTGAGGGTGCCTCTGTAATGACTGCTCTGTTTTATTTCTTCAATAGGGAGAGGATGAGATGATAACTTAAAGAGTTACACCATATTCCCGTCATGTCTTAGGTTTGGAGGACACACTGCTGCTGCTGCTGCTAAGTCACTTCAGTCATGTCCAACTCTCTGTGACCCCATAGACAGCAGCCCACCAGGCTCCCCCATCCCTGGGATTCTCCAGGCAAGAACACAGGAGTGGGTTGCCATTTCCTTCTCCAATGCATGAAAGTGAAAAGTGAAAGTGAAAAGTGAAAGTGAAGCCGCTCAGTCGTGTCTGACTCCTAGCGACCCCATGGACTACAGCCTACCAGGCCCCTCCGTTCATGGGATTTTCCAGGCAAGAGTACTGGAGTGGGGTGCCATTGCTTGGAGGACACAAACCATGGCCAAATTTCATGTGGACTCGAATGTGGAAAGTTAGGCACATTAGCACGTGCTCCTCTTCCCAGCTGTGCACATGAACTCCATAGAGGAGAGACCCAGTGAGTGCTTACTAGTCATGCTGGTCTTCTTGCTGTGTTAGACTGTGGGATTGGGTTTACGAATCCAAGGAATAGTATAAACTGACTTAATGTTCTCTTTTCACTTACTTGTATATTTGTTTACTATTTATATTTTATATTTTCATTTAAGTATACTTGGCTTATGATACTATGTTTCAAGTTGTACAAGAGAGTGATTTGATATTTTTATACTACAAGATAATACTCAAGTCTAGTTACCATTTGTCACCTTTCAAAGTTCCTACTGAATTTCCTATGCTGTATATTACATCTCCCTGACTCATTTTGCAACTGGAAGTTTTTTCCCCTTAATCTCCAGCACCTATTTTACTTGTTGCCCAGCCCTACACACTTTGGCAACTACCAGTTACTTCTCTGAATCTATGAGTCTCTTTCTGTTGAATGTTTGTTTATTTACTTTGTTTTTAGATTCTGCATGGAAATAAAATTGTACAGTAGTAGTCTGTCTTCATTTGACTTATTTCAGTTAGGAATATACTCTCTGGGTCTATTTTTGTTGGTGGAAATTATAAGATATTAGTAATAGTCCATTGTGTGTGTGTATATATATAATATATATAATACATATTATATTTCATGCCACATATTATTCCATTGTGTGTGTGTATATATATATATATATTTATATCACATATTTATCCATTAATTATTGATGGGTACTTAGGTTGTTTTCATGTCATGGCTATTATAAATAATGTGACAATTAGCATAGAGGTCTATAATTATTTCAAATTAATATCTGTTTTTTGTTTGTTTGTTTGTTTTTTTCAGAAAAAAAATACACAAGTGGAATTTCTGGGTCCTATGATAGTTTTATTTTATTTTGGGGAAACTTCATACTGTTTTTTGTAGTGGTTGTACCAATTTATATCCCCACCAACAGCTACTGAGGACTCCCTTTTCTTCACACCCGCATCAACACTTGATGTTTGTTTTTGATGGTAGCCATTCTGACAGGTGTGAGGTGATATCTCACTGTGGTTTTGATGTGCATTTCCTTGATGATTGGTGATCTGACTGGCCTGCTGGAGGGAGGGTAAGCTGCAAGAACTAGTGGGCTGAGGGAAGACTCCAAAGTGGTGCGTGCAGTCCTCACTGTGGTCATGGTAGAATGAGCTCCTTGCAGTGGCTGCCACCTGGGAAGTCCCAGATGCTTCCTGCCTCTCTGGGAGGCTCTCCAGGATGAGCAAGTGGGTATTATAAGACTGCTTTCCAACAAGTGCCTCTGTGCTGGGAGCGGAATGTGAGGTTTCGTGTGATCCCTGTGAGAGTGGAGTCTCTTTCCCACAGCCTTTGCCTCTCCTGTGTGCAAGTCCTGTTGGCCTTCACAGCTGGATGCTCTCGGTGCTTGTCTTGTCTTCCTGCTGCAAAGCTCCTGGGCCAGCCGCTGTGGTGCTCGGCTACTCACGTCTTGCAGAAAGCTGTGATGTGTCACTGTGATTATCCCCTCATTGTGGTCGCCTCCTTGGGGGTGTGGGGTTAACTATAACAAATCTCTGCCCCTCCACTGAATTTCACTGTGTTTCCTTCTTTGTACCTTTTGTTGCGGAAAATTCTTTCTCCTAGTCTTCATGTTGTCATTGTTATTAGTTACTCTGTGAAGAGTTGCAATCTTGGTGTGCCCTTGGGAAGAAATGAGCTCAGGCTCTTCCAACCCCACCATCTTGGCTGCACCAAAAATGCTTTGCTGCTGTCTTAATGGGGCTTCCCTGGTACGTTTGCTGGCAAAGAATCCACCTGCAATGCATGAGAGTTCACTTCCTGGGTTGGGAAGATCCCCTGGAGGAGGATAGGCTACCTGCTTCAGTATTCTTGGGCTTCCCTGCTGGCTCAGATGGTAAAGAATCCACCTGCAAATGTGGGAGACCTGGGTTGGATCCCTGGGTTGGGAAGATCCCCTGGAGGAGGTCATGGCAACCCACTCCAGTATTCTTGCCTAGAGAATCCCCATGGACAGAGGTGCCTGGCGGGCTACTGTCCACAGGGTCAGAAAGAGTTGGATATGACTGAGAGGCTAAGCACAGGCTCTCTTATACCTAGTTTATTTTGTATCCCACATTGTATTAAAAGAAATGTAAGAGAGTGTCTTGGTTCTCTGAAGTGCAGAACTAGTGAAAGTGGAAAACCAAACTAGTTTGAAACAGCTGAGTGTCATGGAATTGAGCCTGAGTCTGAAGACCTAATTCTAAGAAATCTTGAATTTAATGAACAGAACCTCAATATTATTATAGTAACGAGTTAAAACAAAACAAAAATGGCATCTTGTTCAATTTCACACTTTAACTTTCGCTTCCTTGTCTACTTTTTCTATAGGAATGGCATGTAGGAAGTTGGGTAGAGAAGTTCCTTTAACCAGGAAATCACAGTTACAAAAGGATCAATAATACATTACCACCTTTTTTAATATAAATTGCAAAGTGACCCAACCTACACTGTGCAATTTGATTTTTTTTTTCAATTTGATTTTTATAGTAATTCTTCCAAACTGATAGGAAATATTTTATCATCTCTACTTTAGAAAGGAAGAATATGAAACAACAAATTTCAGTGACTTCCCCAAGTTGACACAGTGATTAAATGAGATGTTTTCCAGATTTTCTGAATCCAACTCCTATGCTCCTTTGACTATAACCTTTGGATTTTAAAGTAGGATATCTCAGTAGCTAACTCCCCAAAACTCCTTTCTCACTCTTGATTCTATGGCCCCACATAGTTTGGCAGGAAGTCCTACTCCCCATGGGACCTCAGCTGATGATGAGTCTCTCTCTTGCAGCTATGCCATCTGGAACTTGATGTCTCTTTAGTTGCTGAGGCAGAGGCAGAGAGCTCTGAGGGGTCTCATACCAGCAATTAAACCCTTCATCATTCCTTCTCACAAACCATTATCCAGGAGTAGTCACATGGTGGGGACCTTCAGCCTCTGTGACCCTGCACAGGGAGGGGGAGTGATGGTGAGTAAGCACCAGAAGTCTTCTGCCATGACAACCTTGGATGAATAATGTTCACAGGAATGACGTGAACATTAGAAATCATTAGGAAATAATTTCCCATACCTGGGTTTTTTTTCAATTAATTTCTTTTTATACAAACAACAGTGTCAAGGAATAAAATATATTTAAATTAACCCCAAACACATCATGTATACTAGCCACATTTAATGTGCCTACAGCCTGAAAAGCAGCCAGGTAAAATCTTCCATACACTCTGTGAAAACGACAGCCTCTATTGTCCCGAGATTACTGACCATTCTTGGTTTAGGAACTGACCCTTTAGGTGCATCCAACTTAATGTCTAGACAGAGAGAAAGAATAAATATAGCAGCATTTGCTTATTAATTATTTTTTTCCTGATAATAAGGTATTAAAAACTCCCAAGATCCACTGTATTATTTCAGATAGACAGAACTGTGATCTTTTTCAGAAGCTAGAAGTATCAGGCAATTATAAGGATGGATTATCATTCAGTATTGCTCTGTACTCATGAAGCTTGAGAGAGTAGCTAGGTAAATGACCAGAGCAATTTTAAATCTTAGAAATCAAAGAAACAGTATGATTTAATGGAAAAAAAGGTGGACTGCAGAGTCAAACGCCCTTGCTTTGGTTCTTGATTATGCCATTCATTGAGTCTCAGGCTGGTTGAATGTAAAAATATATAAATATTACAACTGTCTTACTGAGTAATTGTGAGAAACCAATGGGATAGTTTTTGTGAAAGCCCTCTCCAGACTGTCAAGCACTAAAATAAAAATAAGTTGTTACTGAAGATTTGTTGGATTGACATACAGGAAATGAAAGACCAAATCCTATGAAGTTTAGGAACCAGTCTGGCCCTTACAAACGCGGCCAGAGGAACTTACAGTTTTCAAGTCTCTTTCTTTCCTGGTTCTTAGTGCTGACATCTAAACATGGTAAGCTCTGCTCTTCCTTCCTCCACAAAAGTACAAGAAGTTTGGAGTTCACTTCATGGTTAAGAACAATGTCCACTTTCATTATTATTATTCTTTCTAAATCCATTTTATGTAATCAGTGGAAAAGTTGTGTGTAGGAATAAAAGAAAAACAAAAAGCAGGGGAAAAGCTTTAACTTTCCAAGCATGCTGAAAAAAATGAAATAAAGTTGTCTTGTCCTGAAACATTTGCCTATAAAGATATTTCATATGATCAATTTGATGAGATGATCTAGTTTAAGGTAGATGTACTTTGCTCATTTGTTTCTAGCAAGTAACCTGGGCTCCTTCAAACAAAATGTGTGCCAGTGAGATGCTACAATGTACAGGATCAAGATGTGAACTTGACCAAATTGGCAAACAAATCGGTCAAATAACTGGAGAAAGTAATAACTCATTAACATGATATCTCACCTGGATGTAATATATGACTGGCATTGAAAAGCAATGTGCCCTTGTAATGGTGATAGTATTTTTATTCAAGCTAATGAGGTGAGGAATAGATGTTAAAAAAAACTCAGTTTTCTGGCTGTAACACTCCTTTATACAAACTAATTCCTTCTGGAATATAGTCCTTATCTTTAACTTTTTCTAGTGCTAAAATGTTAACATGTGTCATGTTAAACTACTTAAACAGCCAGATGGTTAGAGATTTCCTAACCATCTTTTGGATGGCATTGCTTCCAAAAGCAGGTAGTTAGCCTACATCTTCAGGACACTGATGAATATTTCCATATGGGAAGCTAACATGGGCAACAATCCAACCTTGCTGGGCCTGTTCCGCCTCAACTCTGTTCATCCATTCATTTATTCATTTCTTCACTCAGCGTATACTGTTTAGATTCCTTTTTGCTAGGTACCCTTCCAGGGGCTGGGAATGAAGCAATAAGGAGGAAGGAGTTGAGGATAGGGGTTGGGATAGGGCTCTGTAGAGACAGAGGCTATCTCTGAAGGGTTGAGAGGAGCCAGGGACCTAAATTAAACATCCAGACAAAACTTTAGAAGGAGAAATTGCAATTGCATTTGAAAGGAGACTGGTCCATCAAAAGCCCAAGGTCAGAGTGCTCTTTCTGTATTTAAGAAAGAAGCAAATGTAACTACCTTAGCACGAGGAAGTGGAAGAAAGGTCCTTGAAGCTAAACCCTGCAGGGCCTTGGAGTTCAGAATGAGAGAACCGTGGATTTGCTTTTAGATAGGATGGTTGCTATGGAAATACGGGGTGTAGGAGAGAAGGACAGGACTACATTCCTGTTTTAGACTATTCTGGCCAGATCTGAAGAATGGAGTAAAGGAGTGTGTGCTTAGTTGCACAGTCATGTCCGACTCTGTGCAACCCCATGGACTGTAGCCTACCAGGCTTCTCTATCCAAGGGATTCTCCAGGCCAGAATACTGGAGTGGGTTGCCATGCCCTTTTCCAGGGGATCTTCCTAACCCAGGGATCGAACCCAAATCTCCCACATTGCAGGCAGATTCTTTACTGTCTAAGCCACCAGGGAAGCCCAAGAATACTGGAGTGGGTAGCCTATCCCTTCTCTAGGGACTAAAGGGGATTCATGTGCAAATAGAGAAGCCAGTTAGGAGACAACTGTGGCACAAGAAGCCCACCTCCATATGCCAAAGGTCTTTAATGCCTATTATTTAAGGGGTAGGTTAACACATGAAATTAACTTCTTAAGCTGGAAGCTCAAGAAGCTCAGCTTTGAGACTTGCCTGGCAGTCCTCTGGCTAAGACTCCATACGCCTAAGGCAGGCGGCCTGGGTCCAATCTGGTCAGGAAACTAGATCCCACATGCTGCAACTATGATCTGGTTCAGCCAAATAAATAAACATGTAAATATATATTTTGAAAAGCCCAGCATTGATACGGCTGAACTTTGTGACTCTGGTTACTTATTTAATACTCCTTAAGGAAGTTGACAAGTTCTATACTCTTTAAAGCCTCTGTTGCACTTACCAGTACAATAGAATGATGCCTCACTTTCCTTCCACATGTAATGGTGGCAGGATCAAAGAAGATCATGTGTAATAAAAGCATTGGAAAAACCATAAACTTCAAAGCATGGTGCTCTGCAAAGGCCAGGTACTATTATGCATAATTATTGGTCCTGATTTGATTTTCAACAAAGAACTCTTTGTTTTCTCAATATTGGTCAAAGAAGAATCAAATGTTTTTCTAAAACACAACTAAATCTTGCTTTCTGGTACCCCAGGTAAAGTAAGTGGAATCTGAAAAGGATCATTTTATGATTTTTTTAAGAAAAGGTGTGTTTCTTTATAAATAAATAAATGTATATATATGAGACATAAAATTGGCAATTTGACATACTTAAAATTGGTAGAGTAATTTTTAAGATATATATCTTTGAAATGTCATGTTTTTCATTATGAAATTGAGCCATGGGGGTTTAATTGACTATATTAAAGAGTACAGCTGCATCTCAGGACACTCAGGTGCCTGTCTCTGCCTATGCACCCCAGCTTCTGTCCAGACAAACCACAAAGCATGCTGAAATGATACTATTGAGTTTTGTAGAATTTAATCTAGTTGAACTCTTTCTGAATGACCAGGACAACCAACAGGAGGTCTCCCACCATCTGCCCATCCTTACTTCCGTCTTCCTTGAGCATCTTCTTCTCTTTCTCGTAATATTGAAAATTAAGGCCTACAGAAAATTGAAATGGGTGGTTAGGGAGTTCCAGCCTGGTTTTGAGGAGTTCTAGGCCATTAGGGAGTCCCTTGCTTTGTGTTTGACTAATCATTTCTTCGTAAGTGGATTCAGCCTTTTCTACAACCTCTTCACTCAGATTTTCTTGCCACGGTTTCCTGGGAGATGACTCCACAATGACTCCATTTTTTTTTTTTTTTTGTATTTTAAGGAACAAATACAGGTGAGGAAGGGAGAAAAGAAAAAAATATGTTTTTAAAAAGTTGCCTTCCCTCCTATTAAGCCTCTTTTTTTTTTTTTTTTAATAACAGCACAACACATTATTGGCAGTCCTAGGAAATACTTATGGAAATTGAGATTTTACAAACTGCATTATATAGGTTCTCTGCTTTTAAAAAACAGACACACACACTGTAAATAAATCATTTTATGATGAAGAACCAGAAACATACACACAAGTAAGCTGTAGAACTAGGAAATTAACATATGTCTTTCTACTTTTCTTCCACAGACTCATAGTTGCATAGAAAAACTATGTTAGAATAGTCTTGCAAGTGTGCATTCAAAAGGCATTTAATATTTTAGATCGGATACAGGTGACTGCTCTGATAGAGATTAGAAGGACAGGGGAGAGAAGGGGTTTAAGAGGTAGTTGTAACCTGGCTTGGAATTTCTGTGCCTTCACTTGCTAGCTTTATAAAAATGCTCCTTTATTTAATAACTGTTTATAGGCTGCTTATCAAGTGATGGGCTCTGTGATAGACACATACGTCAGAAACAGTAAAGGCTCTCATTTTTTAGATGAGAAAAGCAGGAAAGAGAAGCAAAGTCTCTAAGTTTCCAAAGGGAAGACAAGAGAAGAAAGTACTCCTGATTCTAGTTTAATTACCTGTCCATTAGATCACACTGTCATCCAGTTGCTAATAAATATACTTATTTTATTTGTTTAAAGAATATGGCCTTTACAAAAATATTCCTTCTATCAAAGAGCCTATTATTCCTTTAGAGGAGGACATTTCAAATGCATAAAGCAGTTCATGGATGTTTAGATCGAGCTATTAGATGTTTAAAAAACTATGACATCTCTTTCCAAGGGAAGCATCTATTCCTAAAATAATCATGAGTAGACAGAAGTTGAATAAATAAAAAAATATTTTAACAGATAATATATTAATGGGGACTATTAATTGATACACATACATTTAGAAATATGAACTATGTATTAAAAAGCTATTGCCAAAAACAAGAGTGAAAGCTATCAAATCATAAAATACATCCAAAATTTTTTCTTCATTGAATAAGAAATAGAATACCAAGAAAGGGGAAATGCACTATAAAATTATGTCAGTAAAATTTCACATTTTAATCATAAAAAAGGACAGTAAATTCCAATGTGTTTAATTAAATAGTCAAATCAAGATGTAATGGATATCAAAACAGTACATAAATCACATCAAATAGTGAGATTTATCTCTGCTAAATCTTAAACAACTTCATAAAGATAGTTAAAGAGACTTTAAGAAAAATGATGAAATTTTTTGGAGTTCAAATGAACACTTAATTTTTTAAAGTAGCATTAATGGTGTATTTATTTTATTGGACATAAGAAACCTTGATACATAAGTAGTTAATAGAAGACAAATATGTTATTTTTTATTTGGGGGGAAGGTATCACAGTTCTCCAGATGTTTTACTTTGTATTTTTTAAACTAAAGAAGTAACACTGAGATAAAATGGACACACTGAGACTTATTAATAATCTATATTTTTCCAGCTGTTTGTTACCATACCCATAATTCTGAGTCATTCACATTGTGATTATTCAAAGAAGCACCTAGAAATGATTCAAGTCCATTTAAAGTGGTCAGCAGTACACCTATTTTGAGTAAGATGACATTTTAGAAATGTGCATACTTCTATTCCCATAACATTTCAGAACCTGGGCACAATCTATAAATAAATGGATACAGGCAGATGCTATGTATGTAGGTAGCTGGGTAGACAGAAAAAGAGGCTTGGCATTATATGTAAAACATTATGTATAAAAGCTATTATTTCTAGATAGCCAAGGAAGTTTGAAATTATTGGGTAAAACATTAGTGCTTAAAATACTGTACATATTTGATGTATATAATTGTAATAAACTTGAATCTCTTGACTTCGTACAGTCTGGTATTGGACATTTGGTGTTTTAGTTTAGGAACTCTGCCATCTTTCGGAGAAGGCGATGGCACCCCACTCCAGTACTCTTGCCTGGAAAATCCCATGGATGGAGGAGCCTGGTAGGCTGCAGGCCATGGGCTGGCTAAGAGTCAGACACGACAGAGTGACTTCACTTTCACTTTTCACTTTCATGCATTGGAGAAGGAAATGGCAATCCACTCCAGTGTTCTTGCCTGGAGAATCCCAGGGACGGCAGTCTGGTGGGCTGCCGTCTGTGGGGTCGCACAGAGTCGGACACGACTGAGGCGATTTAGCAGCAGCAGCAGCAGCCATCTTTATCGCCTGTGTTCTTTTGTGTTTTTCCTTAGAACACAGAATAGAATGATTTTAATTCTATAATTGTTTGAATACAATGGAGTCCACAGACTCACCGTATGGTCCTGTTATTAACACTTTCATCCCAAATGTTTCTGTGTTTCTTAACATGATGTTGAAAAATTATAATTTGTTCAAAAGGAAGGTTTGTCAGAAACTTATTGACTTGCTTAGGAATTGATTTCTATTTTTTTCTTATTTAGAATCGTAACTGTGATTGATATAATCTTGGATGATCCCTACCAAGCTAAAGTACTATTTGTTTATAATAATAGATAGCATTTATTTAGTGTGTGTGCTTTGTGAAGCTAACCCACTCCAGTATTCTTGCCTGGAGAATCCCAGGGACAGAGGAGCCTAGTGGGCTGCTGTCTGTGGGGTCGCACAGAGTCGGACATGACTGAAGCGACTTAGCAGCAGCAGCAGCAGCAGCAGAATTTTATTTAACCCATGCAATAATTTCATTAGGGTGAGTAACAATGGTATCTATTTAGTACTTGGGGAAATGAGACATAGAGGGAGATAAGTATCTCACTTATGTACAATATGCAGCAAGCTATGAGCCTGGGTAGCCTGTACGAAACTTCTTGCTAACAGCCTTAGCATAACTGTTCTGTGATGTGGATTAAAGCTAAATTTCAAGCACCATTTGATTAATCATTAATAGTTTTTGTTATCATAACTATGCCTTAGTATTAGTTTTATGTCAGTATCAGGCCCTTCAAATAGAGACACAGATGTAGAGAACAAACATATGGATACCAAGAGGGGAAGGAGGGTTGGGATGAGTTGGAGATTGGGATTGACATATATATATATATATATATATATATATATATATATATATTATTGATACTTTATATACAACAGATAACTAATGAGAAACTGCTGTACAGCACAGGGAACTATATTCCTCTATGGTAACTTGAATGGGAAGGGAATTCAAAAAGGAGGTATATGGATGGCTGATTCACTTTGCTGTGCAGAAGAAACTAACACAACACTAAAAAGCAATTATACTCCAAAAAGTCACTCTTCGGTCATGGATTATGTTTGGGAAAAGTGAACAGCAGGAGATCTTGACTGGCACGTATATTTTCTTATTTCCCACAAACATTCATTTGTGCCATTGCTGTTCCCTGTCCTAACTCTCACGTAATCATGGCCCTTTCTCAGCAGGATCATTTTCTTTCACATGTCTTTCAAATATTGATGGTCTGTAGGATCTGGGGCTCTGGTCTCCTTGCCATCAATTTGTGGGTGATGTGAGGCGGCCAGCATTTGTGGTCATTAATGACTTGCTAGTCTTCCTGGCTGCTCCACGCTCTGCTGTGAGCATTGGACTAGTATGTAGTATACAGTTCCAAGAACAATGCTAAGATTTTCCACATGGTAAGACACCAAGATGGGTAAATTCACCGATGCCCTCCCTATCCAAATTGTCTTTTTCTTCCTATTTTCCTCTGCTTCAGTGATTTGCCTCATCATTAGCATCTTGCCCCAAAGGAAAGTGATGAGTATGCTTTGTTGCCTATCTCACTACTTTCCCCTTTTATGTTCTCCCTGTAAATTTTACTCCCCAAGTGCTGTTTAAGTATTACTTCACAGGCAGTAATAAAAGTAATCCTTTTATTACTAATGTACTTTATGTCTTTATAATCTGATATGTAGACTGCCTTAATAAATCCCTACTTGGTCTTCATTGGTTTATTTCCTCAGTCTGTTTCATTTTCCATTAAAAAACCCAAATCTTTTCAAAAAAAAAAAAAAAGAAAACCACTTTTCTTGCAGTTGTTCACATGCTGTATAATAATTCCACATGCCTGAGGAAATGACCTGGCTCTCTAATGTTGTAAGTAAGTTCTCACTTAGTTGGTAAAGAATCTATCTGCAGTGCAGGAAGTGAAGTGAAGTGTAGTGAAGTGAAGTCGCTCAGTCGCGTCCGACTCTTTGTGACCCCGTGGACTGTAACCCACCAGGCTCCTCCGTCCATGCGATTCTCCAGGTAAGAATACCGGAGTGGGTTGCCATTGGAAACCCTGGTCCAATTCCTGGGTCAGGAAGATCTGCTGAAGAAGGGATAGGCTACCCATTCCAGTATTCTTGGGCTTCCTAGGTGGCTCAGCTGGTAAAGAATCTGCCTGCAACGTGGGAGACCTGGGTTCAATACCTGGGTTGGGAAGATCCCCTGGAGAAGGGAAAGGCTACCCACTCCAGCATTCTGGCCTGGAGAATTCCATAGACTGTATAGTCCATGGGGTCACAAAGAGTCGGATATGACTGAGGGATTTTCACTTTCAGTTTCAATCTTGTCCAGCCTCCTTTCCACTTTCTTTTCTTCCTTTCTCTTCACACTATACAATGGTTACACTAAGCTTCTTTCTATTCTCTGAACACGGTATCTTTCTCTCATTAAAACAACAGAAAAAACTGGTATCAAATCTCTCTGAACTCCATCCCCCTTTGCTGAAATCAGAATAGTCCTTTTACCTATGAGCTAAATTGCACTCCTCCCACCATTGGTAGAGAGATTGTTCCTTCTTTCTATTTTTCTATCTACTCTTGCAGTTGGCACACTGAGTTTTATTTTGCTTAGTAAGTAAGTGTTAGTTGCTCAGTCTTGCCCAACTCCTTACGACACTATGGACTGCAGCCCACCAGGCTCCTCTGTCCATGGGATTCTCCAGGCAAGAATACTGGAGTGGGCTGCCATTTCCTTCTCCAGGGGATCTTCCCAACCCAGGGATCCACCTGGGTCTCCTGCACTGCAGGCAGATTCTTTACTGACTGAGCTACAAAGGAAGTCCTTGTTTTGCTTAATTTATTGGTTTTCCAACCTATGTTTCTTTTTTTTCCTATGTTCATCAGGGATATTGGCCCTAATTTTCTTTTCTGGTAGTGTTCATGTCTAGATTTGGTATTAGGGTAATTCTAGCCTCATAATATGAATTTGAGAGTGTTTCCTCTTATTTTAGGGAGAGAATTTGAAGATGGGTATTATTTTTTCTTTGAAGGTTTGGTAGAATTCACCAGCGAAACCATCTGGCACTGGACTTTTGTTCGTTGAGGGCTGTTTGGTTACTGATTCAACCTCTTTACTAGTAATTGGACCAATTATGATTCACTTCATGATTCACTTTCAGTAGGTTTTATGTTTCTTAGCTTTCTGAATGTTGAACTTTAAGCCAACTTTTTCACTCTCCTCTTTCACTTTCATCAAGAGGTTATTTAGTTCTTCTTCGCTTTCTGCCATAAGTAAGATGTCATCTGAATATCTGATGTTATTGATATTTCTCCCAGCAATCTTGATTCCAGCCTGTGCTTCATCCAGCCCAGCATTTTGCATGATGTATTCTGCATATAAGTTAAATAAGCAGAGTGACGATACACAGCCTTGATGTACTCCTTTCCCAATTTGAAACCAGTCCATTGTTCCATGTCCAGTTCCAA
The DNA here is from genome assembly GCF_029378745.1 of Bos indicus. Lineage (NCBI taxonomy): Eukaryota > Metazoa > Chordata > Mammalia > Artiodactyla > Bovidae > Bos > Bos indicus. The sequence goes on along the minus strand of NC_091782.1, from coordinate 6,796,552 downwards.
CTGTTGCTTCTTGACCTGCATACAGATTTCTCAGGAAGCAGGTCATGTGGTCTGGTATTCCCATCTCTTCAAGAATTTTCCAGTTGTGATCTACACAGTCAAAGGCTTTGGCATAGTCAATAAAGCAGAAGTAGATGTTTTTCTGGAACTCTCTTGCTTTTTGGATGATCCAGTGGATGTTGGCAATTTGATCTCTGGTTCCTCTGGCTTTTTTAAATACAGCTTGAGCATCTGAAAGTTCATGGTTCACGGACTATTGAAGCCTGGCTTGGAGAATTTTGAGCATTACTTTACTAGCGTGTGAGATGAGTGCAATTGTGCAGAAGTTTGAGCATTCTTTGGCATTGCCTTTCTCGGGATTGGAATGAAAACTGACCTTTTCCAGTCCTGTGGCCACTGCTGAGTTTTCCCAATTTTCTGGCATTTACTGCTATTAATTCTCTCTTATATCTGAATTTTGCTGTATCTCATTTGGTATGCTGTATTTCCATTTTCATTTCTCTCAAGTTTTTTTTTTTTTTTCTCTTTTTCTTTGACCTTCAGGCTGTTTAGTAACTTAATCATCACGTATGTGTGAATTATCCAATTTTCTTTTAATTGATTTCTGGTTTCATACCATTGTGGTTGGAAAAGATGCTTGGTATAATTTCAATCTCCTTAAATTCTTTAAGGCTTGTTTTTTGATGTAATATATGACTTATCCTGAATATATTCCATATATGCTTGAGAAGAATTTGTATTCTGTTGTTTTTGGATGGAAGGCCTGTTTAGTCTATTTGGTTTAATGTGTTGTTCAAGTCAAATGTTTCCTTATTGATTTTCTATCCAGATGATATATCCATTAATGAAAGTAAGGTGTTGACATACCTTAAAATTATTACATTGCTTTCTATTTCTCCATTTAGATCTATTAATATTTACTTTATATAAACCTAAGTTTCAAAATGAAGATTGTATGATATTAGTATTGCATTAACTATGCAATAACATCCCCTGTAAAAAATTTTGGTACATAGTAGACTAGCAGCAATCACCAAACTAATAAATTATTTTATAATAGAGAAAAATTATAAGATTTTCATGGAATTGGCATACATTCAAATTTAAGAAACAATATATAGTGTTAATTTACCTAGGGGCCTATAAAATCTGAAAGAGAGATAATCGTGTTAATTGAAAAGCAACAGTTTACTCACATAATAGCAAGGCAACAGTTATATTGTTATAAATTTCTTATTACTATACTAAGAAGACTTATAGACATTAATTTTCATAGTACAAGTTTATAACAAAACTGACATTTCAAGGTCAAAATGCTAATTGATATTTCGGTAAAGGAAAGATGTCTTATTGAAAAGAACTTTAATAATCTTGCAGATAAATTTTCTGATGTTTAAATAATAAAATCAGAATATCAGGTTAGGGTAAAGATTAGTGGAAAAAACTGAATTTCCCCGTTAAGATCACTATCACACATGCTTATTGTTCAAATATTTTCTCCATACTATTTTTTACATACATTATTCTGATTAGAAATTTTGTCTTTCAAATTTTAGTCAGTGGTTTTCAAACTTCAGATTTCATGTGAATTACCTGGAGATATTGCTTATAATATACACCCTAAGCTAGTAGGTCTGAGGTAGGGCCCAGGTTTCTTTATTTCTAGAAATTTTTTAAGTGATTTCAATGCTGGTTTTCTGAAGCCTACACACTGATTAGAGACGACTTAGAGCAGTGGTTCTCATTTGTGTTGCATATTAATTAACTAGATGGTTTTTAAAACTATTAGTGCCTGAACAACAAAAGCAAAAATCTACAAATGAAACTATATCCAACTCAAAAGCTTCTGCACAGCAAAAGAAACAACAAAATGAAAAGAAAACTTAAGGAATGGGAGAAAAAATTTGCTAATCATGTATCAGATAAGAGATTTTATCGAAAAAATATATATATAGTTGATGCAAATTAAATAATGACAACAGAAAAACAATCTGATTTAAAAATGGGTGGGATAGACATTTTTTCCAAAGAGGACATCAAAATGACTATCAGACATGTGAAAAGATGCTCAACATCACAAATCATCAGGAAAACACAAGTAAAAGCCACAGTGAAACATCTCACACCTCTTAGAATGGCTGCTGTCAATAGACAAGAGCCATCAGGTGCTGGCGGGGATGTACAGAAAAGGGAAACTTTATACATGTTTGGTGGGATGTGAACCAGTACAACCATTATGGAAAACAGTATGAATATTCCTTAAAAAACTAAACATAAGTCTACCACATGATCCAACAATTACACTTTTGGGTATATACCCAAAGAAATGAAAATAGGATTTTGAAGAGAAATATTCACTTCCATGCTTATTGCAACATTATTCACAATAGCCAAGATATAGAAACAACCTAAATGTTTATCACAGAAAAAAAAATATATATACAATGGAATAGTATTGAGTTATAAGAAATTAGGCTATTCTGCCATGTGTGGCAACATAGATGAACCTTGAGCATATTGTACTGAGTGAGATAAGTCAGCTTGAGAAAGGCAAATATCATATGGTATCACTTATATGTGAAATCTAAACGTGTCAAACTCATAAAAGATAGAGTATAAGATGGTGGTTACTAGGGGATGGAGGTGAAGGGATTAAGAATGATGTTTTTAAACTTGCAAATTTTCAATAAGAAGCAAGTAAGCCATAGAGATCTAATGCACAGTATAATGAATATAGACAACAATATTGTACCACAAACATCAAACTTGCTGAGAGACTGAAAATTAATTATCCAACCACTAACAAGAAAGGATAATTATGTAATGTGATAAAGGCCCTAAATATTGCTGCAACAGCAATCATATTACAGCATATAATTGTACCAACTAAACACTTCGTACACCTTAAATTTACATGATGATATATGTCAGATATAATCAATTAAAAATGGGCCCATTTCAGCTGTAAACATAGATACAGAAGTCCTAAATAAAATATTTGCTAATAAATTTTTGAAAATACCCACTGGTACCTGACTCTCATTGTAAGTCATTTTGATTTAATATGTACATGATATTGCTTGGATATTGTGACTCTTTAAAAGTTTCAAATGTTTACAATAGGCAGGAAATTGGTGAAAACACCAATTTAGGATATGTTTAAAATTTTGCATACACATTTTCTTCACAAAATGTAAGTTATTTATTGTCATTATTTTCATTTATTAGTTGTATTTGTAGCATGACTATGAATCAATATTTAGATAAAGCAGTAAATATGAATTAATCCATGATATTTCATAAAAAATGTACATAAGTGATGAAAGTCATATTATATTGTGACTCTTTCATAGTGAATGTACAGGGAAATATATGTTAATTTGACTAATAAAGTGTAGCTTACTAAAAAGATTACGTCTGCACATACACATGTACACACAAATAGCTATTACACAGAATCTCAGCTGTTGACTGGAAATTAAAAGGAAAGCCATTTCTTTTGTATCAAGTTACTCGGGCACTGACAGCCTTACCTTGCCCCACCTACACCACCTTCTGCAGATGTTTACATCAAACTGGTGAAACAACCGTGCCAGAAGCAGGGGGCTAGAGTGGTGTACAGGATGGTTGCTAGGGAAACCTGACACTGGCTTGTGATAGAAAGCCAACTCCTTCCTCCTCTGCAGGTTCAGTTTATGGGCACTCTTTAATTTGTGGCAGGAAAACGTCATATTTCCTTCGGCTTCCTATTGTTAAGTCTATATAGGGCTGAGGTTTTGAACTTGGAAATCCATGAATGAGTTCCAGGAAGAGTGTAAATATGATACAAACAATTTAAAAAGAATAGAAGCCATTGCATCTCATTACATCCTTAAATGTGTATGGGAATCACTAAATTTTAAGAACCACCTCTTTAGAGGGATAACTGCATTTAAGAGCTGTTTCACAGACATGGACCCTGAAGCATAAGAAAGCAAAATGGACATTTCTGGTAGAAATATATATATATTTTTTCATACTTTATCCTTGAATGGTAAACTTAGCTACTGTTGTGAGCTTTTATTCACAAATATTTGCATGGATACTTATAGCCTAAGGCCAATCATCTAGTTGATTACTCTAGTGTGAATATAGCCAGCGGATGTCTAGAAAAGAGAACTTCCTGTCACATACACCTTGAAAATCTCTTTTTCCCACCTGTCATTTCTTACGTTTATAATTCTTCCAAAGTTCTGCTTTATTTCCTTTCAACCAAATACAGAATTTATTCTGTAGGGAAAAAAGCCCACTTTAATGCTGAGTCCAAAATCTGTTTACTTATAATTGTTATTCTATTTTAAAAGAGGTCATCAATGCATTAAATATTTAGACGAGTGTGGGCACCCAACAGGCTTTAATACTACACAGCAGGGCTTTTCTCTGAGATAGTACAGATGAGGCCACTCTTTTTCAGGATCTTACCAATAAATGAAAGTGGACCCAACTGAGGGTAGAAAGTGAGGTGGGGAAATTGCTATTATTACTAATTTTAGATGTGCTTTCTGTTCTCTTCTTGTTATCAAGCATGAATACAAGAAAGATCAAACGAGGACATATCAAAACATCTTGACAAAGCCAAATCTGCCATCCGCAAATGAATAACAACTTAGGAATTAAATATAAACACTTTAAACACGAATCTCAAATAAAACATGCCAGCCATCATTTGTACTTTACATTATTCTATCAGTCTCAACCCCAAAAATATTTTTTAATTGTAAGGATACAAATAATGTATTAAAACAGGTTTTTATAATAATAGTTTAGAATTTATTCATTTATTTGTGCGTCCTTCACAAAGTTAAAGAAGTTCCTTTCTATATGTAGGTTGTTGAGAGTTTTTATCAAAAATGGAGGTTTTACTTTTTATTTATTCATTTATTTATGCTTACTGCAATATAGTTGTCATGCAATATTATGTTAGTTTGAAGTATGTTACAGTGATATGAACTTGACAGACATTATAAAATTATCACCAAGGTCTAACAGCTCTTGGCCCTATACAAGTCATTACAATATTATTGATAGATGCTGTATTTTACATATCTGCGGCTTATTTATTTTATAACTAGAAGTTGAAAATAAATTTAAATGATTTAAGGTATTTTTTTGCATTCTTTTAAAAAATTTACTGGAATCTAAAATACAATATGAATCAACATATGAAACAGACTCATAGAACAGATTTGTGGAGGCCAAAGGGGAGGAGGGGTAGAAAAGGGTTGGAAGTATGGGATTAACAGATGCAAACTATTATGTACAGGATGGATAAGCAACAAGCCTCCCTGCCCATGGAATTCCTCTGCCCATGGAATTTTCTAGGCAAGAATACCAGAGTGGGGTGCCATTTCCTACTCCAGGGATTCTTCCCGATACAGGGATTGAATCCGTGATATTTCCATCTCATACTCTGGGAGGTGGATCACCTAGACAACATATTAAAAAGCAGAGACATTATTTTGCCAACAAAGGTCCGTCTAGTCAAGGCTATGGTTTTTCCAGTGGTCACATATGTATGTGAGAGTTGGACTACAAAGAAAGCTGAGCGCTGAAGAATTGATGCTTTTGAACTGTGGTGTTGGAGAAGACTCTTGAGAGTCCCTTGGACTGCAAGGAGATCCAATCAGTCCATTCTACAGGAAATCAGTCCTGAATATTCATGGGAAGGACTGATGCTGAAGCTGAAACTCCAATAATTTGGCCATCTGATGTGAAGAACTGACTCACTAGAAAAGACCCTGATGTTGGGAAAGATTGAAGGCCGGAGGAGAAGGGGATGACAGAGAATGAGATAGTTGGATGGCATCACAGACTCAATGGATATGAGTTTGAGCAAGCTCCAGGAGTTGGTGATGGACAGGGAAGCCTGGTGTGCTGTAGTCCATGGGGTCGCAAAGAGTACAAGACTGAGCGACTGAACTGAACTGACCTGAGTGCCACCTGGGAAGCCTTATTGTAGAGCATACTGAACTATATTTAATATCCTGTGATAAACTACAGTAAAAAGAATATGAAAAAAGTATATTTGTATAACTGAGTCACTTTGCAATTCAACAGAAATTAACTCAAGAACACTTTAATAAAATTTAAGATATATTTTAAGAGAGGAGGGAATTTATCTGCCTTGAATCTCAACCTGCATTTAATTATATTTGACATAAAATCTCAATATTGATTTTCAAAAAATTGTCTGGATTTGCTATTTAAATAAGGCAAATGCACTTGATTCTTGGAACTTCTCATTAGATACTATTTAGAATATATGTTGATGTATGGCAAAACCAATACAATATTGTAAAGTGATAAGCCTCCAATTAAAATAAATAAATTTAAATTAAAAAAATAAAATAAATGGGCCTTGAATAAAAAAAAAAAAAATGTGATAAGGTTAAAACACTTCAATGTTGCTCTTTTGTTGCTATTGTTTAGCTGCTCAATTATGTCTGACTCTTCGCAACCCCATGGACTGCAGTGCGCCAGGCTTCCCTGTCCTTCACTGTCTCCCAGATTTTGCTCAAGCTCATGTCCACTGAGTTGGTGACACCAGCCAACCATGTTATACTCTGTTGCCCGCTTCTCCTCTTGCCCTCAATCTTTCCTATCATCAGCATCTTTTCCAGTGAGTTGGCTCTTCACATCAGGTGGCTAAAATGTTGGGGCTTCAGCTTTAGCATCAGTCCTTCCAATGAATATTCAGGGTTGATTTCCTTTAGAATTGATTGGTTTGATCTCCTTGCTGTCCAAGGGACTCTCAAAAGTCTTCTCCAGCACCACAGTTCAAAAGCATCAATTCTTTGGCATTCAGCCTTCTTTATGGTTCAGCTCTCTATCCGTACAAGACTATGGGAAAATGATAGCTTTGACTACACAGACCTTTGTTGTGACTCTTTACTAAACTTTATGTTTCTTATCTGAACTCTTCTCTTTCTTAAAAAAGATGGTACTGAAGACCCTATCTTTGGTAGAGGAACCAAGGGGGGTGACCTGTCTTAATGACTCCCTCAGATCAGCCTTAGTGTCCAGGATGGACCCCCAAGACATATTTATCAACTCTCTCTCATTTTCTTGGCACTGTGTTAAATTCCTGATTCAATGCTATGTTTAAGCCTATTAAATCAATCCATGATTTTACTGCCAGGTTACAATGGTTTCATTTGTTTGGTTGCTTCTGATTTTCCTCCCCTAAATTTCAAAGACTTTCCCCTATTTTTTTCTGTGAAATATCAAACTGAGTCAATGGATAAAAATATTTTAGAACTCTAAGCCTCTTTGTAATTCCCAAGATTTTCTTTTTTTTTTTTTTCTTTGACTGCTTGTTTGGCTTTGTCTATTTATTTTTTTTACATTTTATTTTTTTTAATTTTATTTTATTTTTAAACTTTACAATATTGTGTTAGTTTTGCCAAATATCGAAATGAATCCGCCACAGGTATACATGTGTTCCCCATCCTGAACCCTCCTCCCTCCTCCCTCCCCATACCATCCCTCTGGGTATGTGTTAGCACAAAAACCAATCAAGGATGTTTAAATCAACCCCAATTCACATCATCACTAGACATCTAAAAAAATAAGATAATAGATATCTTGTTGTCTTTAGAAGATACTCAACCATTCAATGTTTTCTATAAATGTGTACTGTTCTACTTCAGAAAACACTTGTCTGAATTGCCAAGGACTAAAAGCTATTCATTGCAGAGATATGTGAGGGTTGTGGTTAGATGTTTTCAACATGTATTTTAATTTATTCCAGCATTAGAGAAAAAAGTTGGTAAAGAAGTTAGTTTTCAAGGTGATAGAAAAAATTAGATTGAGTCACTCTTATTTTATTTAAATCCACTGTCTACTTCAGAAAATGTATTAATATATAGTTTTGGAAAAATATTTGAGTAAAATTTGTTTAATATTATTTAAAAAAATGTGAGACCAACTCTTGAATGAGAGTGAAAAATGACTCAAATAACTCACATAACAAATATTACTATGTCCCACATTTTACTGATCATCTGTAACTTCTGAGCTATGTGACACTGAACAATTTATCTAAACTTCAGGTATAACTCTGACTTTGAATATGAAGAAAGGTAACAGCACCTTCATCACGGCATTGTGAAGATGAAATAAATCAATTCATGTCAAGTGCTTGGGGCAATGTGCACTCAATACATATACAGTAGTGAGAACATATTTTATTGTTATATGATTATAGTTATATTATGACTATTACTAATGTGGCTATTTCAGTACAGCTAAGATGGTGGTGACTCACTTTATACAAGCTGTAATAAAGTCCGAGAGTGACAAAGTATAGTAATTTTAGTTAGGGAGCTTCCCGGTGTCTCAGCAGTAAAGAATCCACCTGCGATGCAGGGGACACAGGAGACACAGGTTCGATCTCTGGGTTGGGAAGATCCCCTGCAGTAGGGCTTGCAACTCACTCCAGTATTCTTGCAGGAAAATTCCAAAGACAGAGGAGCCTGGCAGGTGACAGACTATAGGATCACAAAGAGTCACGACTGAAGCAACCGAAGCGACTAAGCACCGCATGCACACACAATTTTAGTCAAAGGTACAGATATTTCTCAAAATTCTCCAAGCCAGGCTTCAACAGTATGTGAACCGTGAACTTCCATATGTTCAAGCTGGATTTAGAAAAGGTAGAGGAACCAGAGATCAAATTGACATCTGTTGGATCATCGAAAAAGCAAGAGTGTTCCAGAAAAAAACATCCATTTCTGCTTTATTGACTATGCCAAAGTCTTTGACTGTGTGGATCACAGCAAACTGTGGAAAATTCTGAAAGAGAGAGAAATATTAGACCACCTGACCTGCCTCTTGAGAAATCTGCATGCAGGTCAGAAAGCAACAGTTAGAACTGGACATGGAACAACAGACTGGTTCCAAATCAGGAAAGGAGTATGTCAAGGTTGTATATTGTCACCCTGCATATTTAACTTATATGCAGAGTACATTATGTGAAATAATAATGTATTATTATTTAATAATAATAAACACATATTATTATTTCACAGGCTGGATAAAGCACAAGCTGGAATCAAGATTGCCAGGAGAAATGTCAATAACCTAAGATAAGCAAATGACACCACCTTTATGGCAGAAAGCTGAGAAAGAGGAGAGTGAAAAAGTTTGCTTAAAACTCAACATTCAGAAAACTAAGATCATGGCATCCGGTCCCATGACTTCATGGCAAATAGATGGGGAAATGATGGAAACAGTGAGAGATTTTATTTACCTGGGCTCCAAAATCACTGCAGATGGTGACTGCAGCCATGAAATTAAAAGACGCTTGCTCCTTGGAAGAAAAGCTATGACCAACCTAGACAGCATATTAAAAAACAGAGATATTACTTTGCCAACAAAAGTCCATCTAGTCAAAGCTATGGTTTTTCAAGTAGTCATGTAAGGATGTGAGAGTTGGACTATAAAGAAAACTGAGCCGAAGAATTGATGCTTTTGAACTGTGGTGTTGGAGAAGACTCTTGAGAGTCTCTTGGACTGCAAGATCAAACCAGTCAATCCTAAATGAAATCAGTCCTGAATATTCATTGGAAGGACTGATGCCAAAGTGAAGCTGAGGCTCCAATAACTTTGGCCACCTGATGGGAAGAACTGACTCATTGGAAAAGACCCTAATGCTGGGCAAAATTGAAGATAGGAGAAGGGAACGACAGAGGATGAAATGATTGGATGGCATCACCAGCCTAATGGCCATGAGTTTGAGCAAGCTCTGGGAGTTGGTGATGGACAAGGAAGTCTGGCGTGCTGCAGTTCATGGAGTTGCAAAGAATGGGACATGACCGAGAGACTGAACTATACTGAACTGAGCATATGTTTCTATTTCTACCCAACCAAGATTGCTGTTTTATTCTTAACACCCACCAGTGCCAACACTTGTGATATAAATACTGTGAGTGACAGTTTATAAAGCACACTTAATAATAATCTCATTTAGCCTTCACAACAATTTGTATGTATAAAGTTATTAGCCTTTATACATGAGGACTCCAAAGCTTTAAATTATTGAGACGTTGCCTTAAGTTCAATCATAGTGAATAATAAAACTAAAATCAAAACCAGAGTCCTTCTATGAGGCTGGCAGTATTCTGATATCAAAGCCAAAGAAACCATAAGAAAGAAAACTGTGAGACAACATAAGTATATAAATATATCTCATTTAATGCAGGTGTGTGCATGCTCAGTCACTGAACTGTGTCTGACTCTTTGTGAACCCATGGACTGTAGCCCACCAGGCTCCTCTCTACCTGGAATTTTCCAGGCAAGAATACTGGAGTGGGTTGCCATTTCCTTCTCCAAGGGATCTTCCCAACCCAGGAATTGAACCCAGGTCTCCTGCATTGGCAGTCAGATTCTTTCCCACTGAGCCACTAGGGAACCCCAATACAGATGCAAAAATCCTCAACAAAATATTAGCAAACTGAACTCATGAACTATGAAAGATATAGCATGAACAAGTGGGATTCACCCCAGGAATATAAGATTGGTTCAGCTTAATGACTGGAATAGACCATAGCAATAGTTGTATAGTGCAAAAAATTCCACATATGATCATCTCAAGAGATGTAGAAAAAGTCAACCAAGTCCAGTATATTGTCACGAGAAAAATACCCAACAAACAAGGGGTAGAAGGGAAATTCTTCAGTTTCACAAAGAGCATCTATAAAAACCCACAGGTAGTATTGAAAGACTGAAATCTTTCCCTTAAGACCAGGAAAAAGGCTGAGTTCCACTTTCACCTATTCTCATCAGCACTGTATAGCAATTACTTGCTAGTTAGACATGAAAACAAAGCAAAATACATCCAGATTGGAAAGGAAGAAGCAAAACTATTTTTGGCAGATGACATCATCTTATACATAAAAAACTCCAAAGATTTTACACACATAAAATCACTAGAGTTCATGATGAGTCCTTCAAAGTTACAGGATATAAAATCAATATGCAAAAATCTGTCGTGTTTGTATACACTATCAATGAGCAATCTGGAAATGGAATTTAAAAAGCAAGTCCATTTACAACAGCATTAGTAGGAATAAAATGATTAGGAATAAATTTAACCAAGGACATGTAAGTTGTATTGACTGAAAAATATAAAACATTGTTGAAAATAATTTTTAAAGGCCTAAATAAGAGATAATCTGTGTTTATTGGAGGACTTAATACTATTAAGATGGTAATATTCTGTAAATTACCCTACAAATCCAAATTCAACACAATCTCTATAAAAATCCAGTTGTCTTTTTTTCAGACATGGACAAGTTAATCCTAAAATTCATAGGGACCTGCAAGCAATCTTGAGTAGCCGAAATAATCTTGAAAAGGAAGGTAAAAATTGATGGGACTCACATTTCTCCATTTTGAAACACACTATGAAGCTATAGGATTTAAAACATTGCCGTATTGATAAAAGAATAGACGTACAGATCAATGCAATATAATTGAAAGGCTAAAAATGAACCCATATATGTCTATGGCCAATTGATTTTCAACAAAGGTGCCCAAAGTGTTTAATGTGTAAAAGAGAGTTTTTTTAAATAAGTAGTGCTGGGACAACTAGATATCCAGAAAAAAGAAGAAAAACAAAAAAAATTAATTTGAACCCTTTTCTTATGCCATATGTGAACATTAACTCACATAAATCAAAGACCTAGATGTATGCCCTAAACAATAAAAATCTCCATAGGGAACATAGGTGTAAATCTTTAGGACCTTTGATTAGACAGTATGATACCAAAGGTAAAATAACAGAAGAAAGCATGAATAAAATAGACTTCATCAAAATTAAAGATGTTTTGCATCAAAGGACACTATCAAGAATGTGAACATACAACCCACAGAATAGGAAACAAATATTTGCAAATCAAGTTTCTGATAAGGGTCTAGTAACCAGAATATATTTTTTAAATGCTTACAATAATAAAAATACAAATTTTCAGATAGGCAAATAATTCCAATAGATACTTTTTTTTTTCAAAGAAGATACACAAATGGCCAAGAAGAACATGAAAGAATGCTCTAAATCATTAGGGGAATAGAAATCAAACTTACAGTGAAATACCACTTAACACCCACCAGGACAGTTAAAAAGTCTTTTTCTAAGGCAAGTATTGGTAAGGATGTGAAGTAATTCGTAAACTTATACATTGCTAGTGGTAATGTAGAAGAGTATAACCACTTTGGAAAACAGTCTGGTAATTCCTCAAAAAGTTAAATATACAATTACCATGTGAAACAATAATTCTACTCCTAGATATATATCTCAGAGAACTGAAAGCAGAAGTTAACACAGAAACTTGTATGTGGATTTCATAACAGAATTACAACAGCCAAAAAGTGAAAAAAATCAACTGCTGAATGAGTAAATAAAATGTGATATATCCATACAACGGATTGTTGTTCAGCTATTAAAAATACTGATATATGCTACAATATGGATGAACCTCGAAACTATTATGCTAAATGAAACAAGGCAGAAACAAAAGCCCACATATTCTGTGACCTCTTTCCTAGGAAATTTCCAGAATAGTTAAATCCAGTTGCCAGCATTTAGGAAGATTGGTGAATGAGAGATTATGGGGTTTCTCTTTGGGGTGATGGACTCATTCTGGGGTTAGGTAGTGGTGATGGTTGAACAAAATGAGAAGTATATTATTGATAAAAAGCCCCTGAGTTGTACACTTCAGAAAGGCAGGTATTGCACTGGCAGTCTCTTTCATGGTTAGACAATGATCAGAGGACTTGCAGGTAACAGACTCTTCTCATAAAAGGGTGCCCATAAAAGTGCTTGCCTAGAATGGACAAGCACCCCAAAAGTTACAGTCTGTACCTTTGTATTGGAGTATAACTGCTTTACAATATTGCATTAGTTTTTTCTGTACAACAAGATGAACCAGTTATATGTATACATAAATCCTGTCCCATCTGACCTCCCTCCCACCTCTCCCATCCCACTCATCTAGGTCATCACAGAGCACTGAGCTGAGCTCCTTGTGTGATAAAGCAGGTTCCTGGTGGGAATGTGAATTGATACAGCCACTATGAAGAACAGTATGGGAGGTCCTTAAAACACTAAAAACAGAACTATCATTTTATTGTTGTTTTTCAGACACCAAATCATGTCCAACTCTTTGCAACCCATAGACTGCAGCAGACCAGGCTTCCCTTCACTATTTCCCAGAGCTTGCTCAAACTCATGTCCACTGAGTCGGTGATGCCATCCAACCATCTCATCCTCTGTCACCCCCTTTTCCTCCTGCCCTCAATCTTTCCTTTCAACAAATGAGCTCTTTCCATCAGTTGACCAAAGTATTGGCGCTTCAGCATCAACATCAATCCTTCCAATGAACATTCAGTATTGGTTTCCTTTAGGATTGACTGGTTTGATCTCCTTGATGTCCAGGGGACTGTCAAGAGTCTTCTCCAGCACCACAGTTCAGAAACATCAATTCTTTGGCTCTCAGCATTTTTATGGTACAACACTCACATCCATACATGACTACTAGGCAAATCATAGCTTTGACTGTACAGAACATTCTTGGCAAAGTGATGTCTCTGCTTTTTAATATGCTGTATAGATTTGTCATAGCTTTCCTTCCAAGGAGCAAGTATCTCTGAATTTCATGGCTGCTGTCCCCTTCTGCAGTGATTCCGGAGCCCAAGGAAATAAAATCTGTCCATGTTTTCACTTTTACCCTTTCTATTTGCTGAAAAGTGATGGGACTGGATTTGTAACAAATTCAATAAATACTTTTTTTTTAATGTAAAAAAGATACAAATTAACTTTTTTTAAAGAGTTACTCCTAATAATATCACATCATCAGAAGCCCCGTTCATCATTTTTATCTGAAAATGTATTTCTAGATTCCCTGTGATTCAAGGATTTTTCCAGAAAGCTCTAGCTCAAGGCCACAGTGTTTGAAGCCTAGAGATATCAGATAACATCCTGCAAACCTAAGGCATTTATTTCCAGAATCTGTCAGCTCAACATAGTCACTACTAAGAATGCTCCAACTTGAAATAATGAATTTTTATTTCTTGAGATAAAATAAAAATTTTCATTCTGACAGAAGCAATGGAAGGACAGCAACTTGCTTTCAAATACTGAGAAGTCAATAGTGGAACACCTCTCTTTTCCTTTCTTTAGTTTAATCTTTAAAATACACAGAGAAACAGAGACATAAACTTCAAACATACTATTATGAAGTCAGCCTTCCTCAAGGCAGTACTAAAGAAAGATGCTTACATCTGGATGATGTCTGTTCGGGCAGTTAAATTTCAAAATAATACTCACCTCTCCCCACTCCCCACAACTGCTGCCTTCATTTTGAAAGCAGGATAAAACTTCCTCCTACAAGCCCTCACCTTCAGATCCACCCTTCTCCAGTCTCCACAGCAGTGCCAAGGCGGGTTGTACAAGCCTGACCTTGCTCACCTTGCCTGGTTTTGCCCCCACACTCCGTGTTTTCCCAAGTCTCCATGCATGGCTGTTCCCTCTGCCTGAACACTTCCTGTCCTTAGCCACTTAGACATCTTCTCCTTCTCTCCAAGGGGTCAGTTCCAGAGTGACTTTCCCTGTGGGGGACCATCCATTCAGTTCTCTCCAAGTGAAATTAGGTGTTCTTTATGACACTCTCACAGAGTGATCCTATAATTACAATGCTTCTAATTCACCATTGGACTATGAGATCATTGAGGCTGGACTATGTCTTATTGATCATTATGTCCTAGCTCTTCGTGATGTGCTCCTTGGCACATACAGATATTCAGAAGCATTTATTGAAATGGATCCATAATGTCATTTTAGGGCTGCAAAAAGTATGGAAGATCTGGGACAGCCTATACAATCTGAGATCTCTGAGCAACATAGCTACAACCACTGAAAGAACCAAAAAATCTGATTTAGAGATTTATTTTCCTTTACTTCCTCATTTTTAATATATTCAGGCTAGCAGCAAAGCTAAATAAAAGTGAGGAAAAAATTAAGCTGGGTAGTTAATTGGGATTACTCAGATTATTGTGATCTACACTTTTTAAGGAAATGTATTAACACTTAGAGTAATAACAAATAATATTCACATCATGAGATCATATAGTTTAAAATTTTATTCAGCATACATTTTCAGATAATTTTCTATATACCAGACACTGTTCTAAAATATCAGTTCATTTAATTCTTACTGCAGTCTTAAGAGGTCATCATGACAAACCTGGAACTTTCTTCACTGTCTTGTGATATTGGCCTGCTTCCTTCCCCCTATACCCAGCAGAAAGATTTGGAAATGAAGAAAATAATATCAACAGAACAAAAAATTCTTTTCAAATATCCTAGAAGATATCCAAAGATCTAATGAAGGAGGTCATATCAAAATGAGTATTGCAATATTCAGCATCTCTAATGTGCTTGCAAAAAGATAAAACAAATGATAACTTGAATATTTTAGTAAATTTTGTATGACATTGGAGTATTGCATATTTAAAATAAATCACCTGATAAACCCTGAACAGCAGGGTTCCAGAAACGGAATCCTTACAGGATCAAGATAAATCCAGGCTCATCATAGCATAAAGCAAGCATCAGAACAAAATCTTAAAGACATTCTCGTTTCTCCTTATTGACACTTTTAGTAAAGAGTGATGATTGATTGTAGGTAGAATATTTAAAAAGAGCATATGGAAGTACTGACAGGTTAAAGTGCCACCCAGTGAAAGCTCATGGCACTGAATACAATGGAATAGCACATGATGCCCATATTCATGGAACATCAATCGCAAGGAATTTGCAGAGGTTAATGAATAGAGGTTGGAACTAAAGTTACAGCAACTTTTCCCATTTTGAAAAGATTAATACAGGGAAGTGGGAAATATAGATATCATTAAATCAGAGGAACACATTATATCACAGGATCACGTTAGCAGATTTGTATCAGTGACCATGAACGAAGCCACAGAAGGCCTGCTTGTCAAATTTACTGATGACATCAGCATTCAAGAAGATTTTGTTAAGCTTCAAATTAGCAAAATTAAATTAATTTATGCCTTTACCATTTGGGTAACATGTCACCTTTTCACTCAGGTCTTTTCAACCATCTATTCCTAACGTGGACTTTGGAATTCTCCACTCACTTCATCAGTTTGATTTTCATTATGGCATTTATCCTTCCTCATAATTATCTTAAGTATTTACTAGTATTTATTTATTTCTTGAGTATTTGTTCAAATATTATTTATTTCTTAAGTATTTTATTAAGTATTTATAAATGCATAAAAGCATAAACCTTGTTCAACTTGTGTCACTGATTGAAATAAAAGCACCAAGTAAATATTTGTCCAAAAAATACCTATCTATTCATTTCTCTTAAAAATAAATTTGACTAGTGCAGATTGGAAAAATACCACAATAGTATTTCTTGTGAAACATGACACACATTGAATAATAAAAGCATTAGGCTGAGATCAGAAGACAGTGTTGTCACTGATATCTCACTCGACATTTCATAAATCACTTAATTTCTCCAGGAACAGTTTTCTCACATGTAAAACTGGGCCAACAATAGCCAGCCTCTCAGGGGTTTTTACATTTATGTGCATTAAAGAATTTTGTAAACTGTAAAGTACAGAACATATATGAAGAATTATAATTGGGGTGGGATAGGGATCTTAACTAAACACTGCTGCTGCTACTGCTAAGTCGCTTCAGTTGTGTCCGACTCTGTGGGACCCCATGACGGCAGCCCACCAGGCTCCCCCGTCCCTGGGATTCTCCAGGCAAGAACACTGGAGTGGGTTGCCATTTCCTTCTCCAACGCATGAAAGTGAAAAGTGAAAATGAAGTTGCTCTGTCATGTCTGACTCTTAGTGACCCCATGGACTGCAGCCTACCAGGCTCCTCCGCCCATGGAATTTTCCAAGCAAGAGTACTGGAGTGGGGTGCCATTGCAGATATGAATTAATAATGTCTTGTGACTTTTGAAAGAATTGGTTACAAACATTGGTTTTATCCAAAGAATAATTTAGATTTTGTACTGGCAAAACAGATTACTGCATCTCCTCCTAGTTGCATACTCTGCAAGACATTGACAGTTGTCCTAAGAAAAGGCCAAGGTAGGTTATGGAGATAGTGTCACTTGAACAACAATGAGAATAATTGTGGAAATAGTGAAAAAGGAAGCATGGAAGGGGATGGTGGGAATTGTGATGCTTATTTTGGGTATGTGAAGGATTGTCATGTGGAAGATATATTGCAAGTAAAGATGCAATAAGATGCAAACTAGGAATTAGGAATAAAAAATTGAGAAAGACAAATGCTGGTTTAAGACCTTATTTTAATGTAAGGAAGAGTTTTCTAAGCTTTAGAGCAGTCACATGATGATGGAGGTAGTAAATTGTGGTGGTCACATCCAAACTAGGTGGAGAACATTATCAGAAGGCTTTTAATATTAGACTGAAGCTCAGGCTAGATGATCCCAAGGTCCTACCCAAGTTCAGCATTGTAATCAATCCAATGCAATACTCCTATCATGATTATTGAAAGTGAAAGGGTCATGAACTCAAGCTCTGACAAATCCCCAAGTGCTACTCTTGGAGACAAAATCAATCCATGAGAGAATGGCAGGTGACGCCAGTCCTGAGTCAATGAGAAGAAAGAGCAGCCAGGGTGCGGGGTTCCCCAGAGAGCTCATGGCTGTGTGGGCACCACTCCATTCTACAGTTGTGTGTTGTCATCTAGTCACTAAGTCATAGCCCACCAGGCTCCTCTGTCCATGGGGTTTCCCAGGCAAGAATACTACTGCATTGGGTTGCCATTTCCTTCTTCCAGGGATCTTCATGACCCAGGGGTTGAACCACATCTCCTGCATTGGCAGGTGGATACTCTACCACTAAGCCACTAGGGAAACCCACGTCCTACTGAGAATCCCTTTAATGTTGTGGGTTATTGTCCTTCAAGGATTTGCTGCTATATTTCATGAGACACATATATTCTTCAATTCAAAAATGATCTCCAGCTCGTTTGAGGAGCAGGGAGGAGGAGAGGAGGAGATATCTCAAAGATGCAGCAAGTGCGACGTTGGCAAAGCCAAGCAAATGTTGCCTGAAACGACTTTTGCATCCCCCAACTTGAGGAACACAGTGACTGCCCTTCATCCCTTTCTATTTAAGTGTCCCACACGAAAACATAGGCACATCCTATATTAACCCTCTGTTGCCAAGCTTCATGTCCAGAGATCTATACTTGAGACATGAAAGGTGGGGGGAGTAGAAAAGAGGGAGATGGAGCCCACGGAGACACAGGTTGACATCGTTTTCATGATTTTTTTTTTTCCCCCTACTTTAGTCCTAGCTCCCCTGGGCGCGGGAGGAGGCTGTGGGCTGCGGACTCCGCGCTGGAAGCAGGAGTCATTGAGCCAGAGCCCAGGGAGCGTCCCCTCCCGGTGTCCCTGCTGCAGCCTCCGGCTGGTCCCTGGATGCTCAGCCTCGCTGCCTCCTGGGGCAGCATCTCCTCCAAAGACAGCCCCGCCGCCGCCGCACCGGGTGCCCGGTGGGCGCGAGACTCCGAGGCATTGGCTCCGTAACTTTTCACGTCATTTTCTGCTCCGGATCCCCTGGTAGCCGGTCCGCGCCTCCTCCCGCCTCAGAGCGCGGCGCCCATGGGGCAGGGGCCGAGCCGCTTGCAGCACTGAGTGGACCCGGGCTGGAGCCAGGGATGTCCGGCACCAAACTGGAGGACTCCCCCCCTTGTCGCAACTGGTCATCGGCTCCGGAGCTGAATGAAACTCAAGAGCCCTTTTTAAACCCCACCGACTATGACGACGAGGAATTCCTGCGGTACCTGTGGAGGGAGTACCTCCACCCCAAAGAATACGAGTGGGTCCTGATCGCCGGCTACATCATCGTGTTCGTGGTGGCGCTTATTGGGAACGTCCTGGGTGAGTGTCGCTCCGGGCAGCCCCCGCGGGGGCCGCCACGTCCACGCGCCCGGGGCTGTCAATACCCCTCCTCCCTGCAGGGATGCATACAAAGAGGTCGCTGCTCTTGGGGTGGGGTTATTATTATTTTTTTTTTTCAACAGAAGTTTTCGGATTTTAGGAACCAGAACTGCCCTGGAATGGTGATCCTTTATTTCTGCAGGGAGGCGCGGGGAGCCGCGCTGCCTTTGCGATCACCTGGGTTCCCAGCGCCAGAAGAGGGGCAGGGCTGTCCAGGTGAATGTGCCGGAGTGTGGGGGCAGTCAGTCATCATTTTGTGTCACGTGGTCGTGGCCGGGTGTTTGGGGGTTCCTGGGGGGGAGGTCAGTCTGGCAGGATGCGAAGCTGTGTCCCTAACGGACAAGCTCTCCTGGGCTGGGGGAGTCATAAAAGATTTGTGAGCCCGGTACACTGTCCTTTGGCGAGAGAGAGGGTTGAGGCTCTGTCTAAAGGTGGTAACGAAAGGGCAGGGAGTGGGGACGGAGGCAAAGCAGGGAGGTGTGCTCATGCACAGAAGCTGAATTAAAAGGGACCCATGCCGCTGGGAGCAAGCAAGAAGGAGGAGGGGCCTCTGAGAAAAGTACCAGGGCGATCGCGATCATTCATCCATCCATCTACCCCATCCATTCATTCATTTATCTACGGTACGCATGTATTTTCCAGAGCATGCTCCGTTTCCAGGCTCGGGAAATATTTGCAACTGATTTCCGCCCCCCAAAGCTGAGACCAACCTTAGCGCTAGGTTCTCACTGTTCCTCTCTGTCTAGGTTTGTATGTAAACATACATTTCTTCGCCCACTTTACACCTCTGCACAATTTTTGAGGGTTGGGCGGGGGGAGTGCAGTGGCGAGATGGTGGCTGTGGTGATGGAGTTTATTAGGGCAGCTGGAAGCCGACTTTTTTAAAAAAGCAGCTTTGGAAGGGAGGGTGGACTACACATGAATTGTGAATGGAAGGAGCGTCTACCTTGATGAATGGAGAGAGAGTGGAGGTGTTTAAGTGCAGAGGGCAGCGTGGAGGGAATCTCTGTGGAAAATGACAAGAGAGAAGCTAAGCTAGGAGAAGATGCTCTTGATTACAAAAAGGCGGAGAAGGTGAGTGAGGTGGAATAGGCTGGGAGGCACTGAAATCCAAAACATAGACTTTGTAACTGCAATGGAGGCTGATAAGAGACTTACTAGGCTCTCAGCACCAGCTTGATTTTAACCTTCTCTCCCCAAGGGTGTCAGTCTGGTAAGAAGCATCCAATGTAGTCCCTCACCTACTCAGGGGCAGAGTAGCTGATAGGTGACTGAAAGGCATTCCTCAGAGCTGGTAGATTATTATTTGATAAGAAAGATAAGAACCCCCTGAAAACTTTAGTTGACCCTGTCTACATGTTCTTTCAGCCTGTTTTAATTTTGCTGCTGTTTTTAAAGGCAAACATAAAGGAAATCTTTTGAGGATGCAAGTTAGGTGGATGGAAGTGGAAATACACATTATTAGGGCTATCTGTTGTAAGGATAAATCTGTTAATCATAATGCTATGCTATTCTTGTTTCCCTTCTTGTTGTCTATCCTTAAAACTACAACAATTAGGATATATGGCTACTAGCAGAGCAAATTTTACTGCATTATGCTAATACTTAATGATAAGGGAATAATCAAAATTGAACATCTATTGAGTACCTACTGTGTGCCAGACACCTTCACATATACTGTCTCACTTAAAGCTAAGAGTAACCTGCATTTGACAGAAGAAGCAAGACTTAGAGAAATGAAATGAGTTTTTAAGGAACTTGATTCAGATTTGGTTTCATTCCTTCTGACCTCGGTCCAGAATTCTCCACTGTTATTCTACTCTAGATTTAGAAACCATATAGAGAATGAATTCTTTGCTCCTGGCATCTGCAAGCTTATTGAATGCATTTCCTGTTCTCTTCTGCATTTAAGTCCACTATTAATAAATTACCATGAAGGGTTAATTATTCTGTCATTCTCTCCAACAGAAACCCACCCGGAGAGGAACTTTATTGCATTGCAGTAAAATTTTGACGTTTTGCAGAATGGCTACAAATCACAACTAATTTTCTTTCAGGCTTAACCTCTGTGGTAAAATTTGCTCCTTTTTGCTGTTATGTTACTCTAGCTTGCACAGACCTGTGATGCATTATCTTTGTATCCTAATTGCATAGTTTAGGGGTGCGTGTTGGCTAGTCCGAGGAGTGTTTTAGTCTCAATAAGGAAACACCTCTACAGAAAGGCTGCTTGTTTGGTCACACCAAGGCAGACAGCACTGTCCACATCCCTAAGAGCTGAAATGGCCAATTTTATTCAGCGTAAAACAAATAAACAAACAAAAAAGACATACAAAAAGCACTCTGTTTTCAAAAAACTGACAGCTGTTTTATTCAGGACTGGATGGCACTGACATCTTCTCTGGCTGAACTGAAACCCATATTCTTTACTGACATATTCCCTGAAAGTTGATGAGGTTGAAGTTTGACATTTAAGCAAATGAGAAGCATCATTACTCACAGACAGCTTCCTGCTCTTGGAAGTCTGTGTCAAATTTGCAAAACAGATTAGATTGCCCCTCCACCCCATCGTATGTCATTTTATGCAGAGTGGCAGGACAAGAAGTCACATTATTCATTCAAGATAGAGGCAACATTAGGTATGAAGGTGAAATACCACAGCCCAGCCAGCAGATGTAATCACTGACCCTTCAGGTCCACTTACCACTTGTACGTTCATGTAACTGACTACTTGGAAAATCTCAACCTTGTTGAACTTACAAAGAGAATGTAATCAGTTAGAAGTCATTACTCCCACAGTGTTCTTTTGTGAACAGAATGACAACATCACTATCATACCGCCTATTTTTCTGCTCTCCATGGTACTTCTCTCATTATATATCCTCTCCATCATCAGAAGCTTCTTTCCCAAGATAATAAGCAGTTTCTTAGAAAAAATGTTGACAAAAGTTATTCAAAGATAAGGCAAAAAATTAGTCTACATGCAATTTCATGATTATACACATGCTAATAAAAACATGCACGTGTGTGTGCTAAGTCACTTCAGTTGTGTCCAACTCTTTGCATCCTGTGAACCATAGCCCACCAGGCTCCTCTGTCCATGAGATTCTCCAGGCAAGAATACTAGGGTGGGTTGCATGCCCTCCTACAAGGGATCTTTCTGACCCAGGGATCGTACCCACATCTTTTGGCTCTCCAACATAGGCATGCAGGTTCTTTACCACTAGCAGCATCTGGGAAGCCCAATAAAAACATACACGTCTAATTATAGAATTATAGGCCTTAGAAAGGAAGGTGATTCTTGGTTTCTTTTTGGAGATAGTGTTTTTCCACTATCTTCAAAATTATGTCACATATAACCTATTCCTAAATATATCTTGTACTTTAGCCAAGTAGCTGCATTCAATTATTAGACCAGTACATCTTGAGCAATGCTTGTTGCTGTTCAGTCGCTCAGTTCTGTCTGACTCTGCGACCCCATGGACTGCAGCACACCAGGATTCCCTGTCTTTCACTATCTCCCAGAGTTTGCTCAAGCTCATGTCCACTGAGTTGGTGATGACATCCAACCATCTCATCCTCTGTCATCCCCTTCTCCTCCTGCCTTCAATCTTTCCCAGCATCAGGGTCTTTTCCAATGTGTTGGCTCTTCACTTCAGGTGGCCAAAGTGTTGGAGTTTTAGTTTCAGCATCAGTCAAGCAATGCTTTGTTTTTAAAATTCCTGTGTTTGTGGGGAGAAGGTTCTTGGGAACACTCAAGAGAATTTTTTTTTTGTATCATTCCTGCTACTCTTTGAGTAGAAACTGAATGGAGAGATGGGTTCTAGTCAGTTCAGATTTTAAATATCTGAAGGAAAGGAGTAATTCTCTGCTTCTATTACTTCTGCATTCAAATGTATGGTTTTCACCTGAAGTGTTTTTGTCTTCCCTGTTGTCATCTTCATATGAAAAATGAGGAGAACATTCAATAAATGACATCAGTCCAGCTGTGCATCTCACTGCTTGTGTGGCCATTAGCAAAACTGTCAAACTCTCCAAGCCTGTTTTTTTCCAATTGAAAATCATTGTTTATAATTACTGACTTGACTCAGACATTGAGAACAGACTTATGGTTGCCAAGGGAGTTGGGAGTTGACGGAGGGATGGAGTAGGAGTTTGGGTTTAGCAGATGCAAACTATTGAATATAGATGCTTAAACAACAAAGTGCTACTGTATCCTGTGACAAACTATAATGGAAAAGCTTATGAAAAACTGTATTGATATGTATAACTTAATCACTTTGCTGTATAGCAGAAATTAACACAACATTGTAAATCAACTATATTTGAATAAACTACACTTATAAAAATAAACGCAAAAAAAAAAAAAAAAATTCCTGCCTTGTAGAGATCCTGTGAGGATATATGAATATCCTATATATAGATATATAGAGGATTGCACATATATATTTTTTCTGGACTCAGTATACACTAAATGCCAATTTCTATCCCTTCATTCTCACTAGAAATCTGTCCCTGGTGTGGTTAGTAATCATCCTCTGCCTCCATGACCAGTCTGTAGTTTTGCTAAGCCTTCGTGGCCTCTATTCTGGTGTTTTCCTCAATTGAGTGTTTTCCTAGAAGCTGTTAGTAGCCTGGCGTTGGCATACCCACCCAGCTCCACCCACTCACCGCCCCCATCAGATGTTTATTGCCTCATAGTAGCTGTTTAACATTGCCTTCCTGCCTCTGTGTGAAAGTCATTCCTAACCATCACAATAAGTTTCTCTTGGTTACATTTGTATGCACCAGGTTCCATTCACTCAGAGTTTTTGCAGTATTAGCCGACTGGTCTATCTGTATTGATGTTTTAAATAGCATGCACATACGTAATATGTTGACTTAAAGCACACTGCCCATTAAGAAATGTATCCAATAAGGGTTAAACTAAACTGGGTAGGTGGAATGGAGAGAATACATGTAATAGGATTGCTTCTTACGGAGCTGCTAATCGGATGCCCTAGACTCAGAAATGGCATAGTTTCAAAGTTGCAAGTTTGTGTTGCTCCTAAATCTGAGACCTTTCTTTTCTGCTTATCCTAAAGCCCACCTCTGCTCTGTGGGTCTTTTAGAACCCACCTTTTCTTACACAGGAAGCAGAAAGAGCTTAGAGATAATACATTACTCATCTCTGCTGAGACCCAACAGAAGTCATGAATAGTGACCATAAAAGGTAAGATTAGCCACTAAGCTTTAAACTTGACTTTAGTTACAGAATGCAATGCATGCTTACCTGAAGAAGAATTAAACTGATACCCTCACATTTTTCCTAATATCATAACCACTTAATTTTACCAGGTAAAATAAATCATGTTTTTGACTTGAACAGAATGTCGGTGATAACTTTTTAAATGACTGTCTCATAGATAACAGCAGCATTTATCATGGGCTGACAGTAATGAGATAACATGTGCTACTGATAATTGAAATAGAATGGGTTCTTTCTGTATTTGAAAAAAAAATGATGAGTAAAGTGAAATAAATGAAAATAATACCAACTTATAAAAGAGGCTGAATCTAACACTTAAATACAAACACATCAACTTTTACAATTTTTTCTTGATTTTGTTAGAGCATACATGTACTTTTTATGTTTTTTCAATTTTTTTAAATTTCATATTTTAAAGCATGTTTGCAAATCCTTCCATACTGTAGTTTTGTTAGCATTCCTAAGTTCCTGAATCTTACTCAGCTCCTCAGATTTCAGGAATATGCACCAGTGGTGCTATTTCCTTGTGAGAGATAATCTTTTCATCCTTCTTCTTCTAGAATTCTGACATAGCTTCCAACCTTAGGGCTCTGTTGAATAATAATGGCTCTGCTGGCTCACTGGTGAGGTCCAATCAATGACATGTGATGAGTGAAATGAAGGGCATTAAAAAAATTTTTTTGTTTATTATTTTTTTTAATTTAAAGATAATTACAATGTTGTGTTAGTTTCTGCTGTACAACATAGTGAAGCAGCTATATATATATTTATATATTCCTTCCTTCTTGGATCTTCTACAACCACCCCCATCCCACGCCTCTAGGTCGTCACAGAGCATCAAGATGAGACCCCTGTGCTTTACAGCAGGTTTCCATTATCTGTTTTATATATGGTAGTGTGTATATATATATATATATATATATATATATATATGTCAGTGCTACTCTCCCAATTCATCTCCCCACCATGTCGTCATGTCCATTCTCTCCGTGTCTCTATTCCTGCCCTGCAAAGAGGCTCGTCTGTATCATCTTTCTAGATTTCATACATATGCATTAATATATGATATTTATCTGACTCTGACTTAATTCACTCTGTTTGTCAGACTCCTTGTTGTTCTTTAGTCACTCAGTCCTCTCTGCTCTTTTTACAACCCCATGGACTGTAGCCCACTAGGCTCCTCTGTTCATGGGATTTCTCAGGCAAGAATGCTGGACTGGGTTGCCATTTCCTTCTCCAGGGGAATCTTCCTGACCCAGGGACTGAATGCATGTCTCCTGCATTGCAGGTGGATTCTTTACCACTGAGTCACTGGAGAAGCCCTTGTACAGATCCATCCAAATGGAAAGGTATTTATTTGTCTCCAACTCCTTTTCTCATTGCAAAGGAAAATAAAGAATATTTATTGAGACTACCAGGTCCCGGAAGCTAGGTTCCACCATGAATATATGTATTTCCATGATGCCTCATAACAAACATAACAAGGAGATGAATAGCTTTGATTTACAAATGAGAAACATGAAATCCAGAAAGGTATTTTCCTTGTACCAAAGTTTAGCCAGACAATAAGCATCAGCACTAGGTTTCCAATATGGATTGATCAGACTCCATATTGGAAATATGGGCCAAATAAAGGCCCACCCGTGTTCCATTATTTCCTCCTGCCTTTGTCCCATATTTCTAATCCTGACCAAGAAAAAGAAAAGAAAATAGAGAATGAGAATGCTGCTGAGGTGGGTGCCCTCCAGACGATTTATGGAGCTGTGCTGGCCGGTTGCCACGCCGCTCCTCTGCTAGACCACAGTCCTTCAGGTCGGAGGATGAGCTCATTTGATAAGCTAACCAAGGTCAGGCTAGGGTTACTTTGCAAGAGAAAATTTCAAGGTAAAATAGGTGCTGCCAAAAATGCTTTTGCCTGTTCGGGGGGTGACTCACTGGATAAATATCAGATAATTGTGACCAAGGATTATTTTGTTACTGAAGGTGCTGTCTTTAGACACCATTAAAGACCAAGGACCTAAACATTTACTATCTCAGATAATCCAAAGATCTTTTTGATCTTTTCTCCCCTTCATTTTCAAGACTTCTCACAAAATTTATTTTTCTTTTCATAAAAAAAAATCATATTCTTATGGAATCGTTTCAAAATCATAAGTTTGTATCGATTCGATGGAGTAGGTCAACATCTATATCACATAATAGTGTTCCTAGAGCACAGTGGTGTGGCACATGTCCACAGAGGCCTTACCCACAGCATCATACGTGAAACGACCTTTAGACACTGACAGGGGAACACTTAGAGAGGCTGTTGTGTGAAATGCATGACATATATGACCAGTCACTTAGATATCTGACTCAGGACTGAATTTATTCATTTCATCTTTGTTCCTGATGAGAGATCATCTCTTAACCAAGTAAGTGGTCTAGATATATATTTAAATAGCATGAAATTCCTTTGTCATTGGAACTGCTTCCTTAGAAACAAAAACCAAAACTATTCAGAATGAATAAGTACTTTATTCTTGAAAATAATTTCGGATTATTACATTGAGTCTTCTACAGTAATTTGCTCTCAATATCACATACATATGAATGGTGTTTGACATTTGTATATTATTTTACTCCTCAGAATACATTGTTAAATACATTGCCTCACTTATTCTTCAGAACAATCTAATGAGGTGGTCCTACTTAATGAAAATTTTAGGTCCCTGAAATGATTTGAATTCATTTTAAAAGTTTGAATACACGGAAACCTCCAGGTAATCTGTGTGAGCTTGGGAAAAGCTTGCCAGCTTCCTGTATCCCGAGAAGCTGGAATAAGGATACAAACTCCCATTGTCTGATCTTCAGCTACGATGTCTTTCGCATCTGGCTTTGTCAACATTCTGAGTTCAGACACAAATTAACCAGATTTACAAAACTTGCACATGCATAAGTAAATAAATCCAATGTCTTAATTGAAAATAAGAAGGTACTCTTACAAGTCATAATACTTGAAGCTCTTTCAATCATCATGTTCTCTTTCTGTAGACATAACTATGTGAAGAGCTTTATTGGTCTGAAAAAGTAGGCTGTGCCGTACTAGCAAATGAACCCTAAATTCTTTTTGGCTTAGCATCACAGAAGATCATTTCTTATCTGTTTGACATCTAATGTGGCTTGGAGAGTCCCTCGTATCCAGTGACTCAAGGGCCAGACGTTCTCTCTGTTCATGGACCGCCTCAGCATAGAGCCTCTGTGAAACTAACCTCCAGGAGGGGTCCCAGCATCCCCCCATTGCCCAGTATTCACCCCCTGTCTTGTACCTTTTCATTTCATGCCAGAAGTGATCTGGGTGACCAGCAGCATGCATACTTATATATATGCCAGTTTTGTAAGTATGGTTAATTTGTGTCTGAACTCAGAATGTTGATAAAATCAGGTGCCGAAGACATGATAGCTGAGGGTCAGAGAATGAGAGTATCCTTATCTTGCCTTCTTGGAATACAGCAGAGCGACAGTATGTCACCTTCAAGATTACATTATAAAAGATCATAGCTTCATCTTGGGCATTCACTTTCTTGCTCTTGGATTTCTTGCTCTGGGTAAAGTAAGCTGCTTTGTTGAGAGAAACTCATGTGTTAAGAAACTGAAATATCCAGCCAACAGCCATAGAGGAAACGTGGTCTGCTAACAACAACCACAAGCATGATCTTAGAAGTGAATCCTACAGCCAGATTGAACCTTGAGATGTTGCCAGCAGCATCCTCCCCTGCCCTCACCAGCTTGACTTAATGACAGATTCTGAGACAGTATCTAGCTAAGCTTCTCGCAGATTCCTGACCTTGTAGAAGCTATGAGATGCTTGTTGTTTTAAGTTTTTTTTTTTTTTAATCTGGGGTTAAGTTGTTTTACAGCCTCTATGTTGTCATGATTGGAGAAGAGTGAGTGGGAAACTGCACAGTGGCTCTTAACTATCGTTGCCAAAAAGCCATGCATGCTGCTCAAGCCCCTAACCCTCTGAGCAAATCCAATCCCACTGTATCAACCTACCTACAAGTGCTGCTGAAACGTTTAACAGTCTCTGTCACAGGAACCAGACAAAGTAGTTACAAGTATTTTAACTTGCATAGTTTTAGAACAAGAGGATTTAGAGGAATCGAGTGCATAATGGCATAAGGCTAAGATAAGCTGGTAGATAGTTCCTCTCCACATTTTGGATCTCTGCCAACAAAAGTAACATATAGTATTGGGAGACTTTGTGCCAATTAGTGTAATAAGAATTCAGGGTTCAAAGATAGTAGAAATCTAGGAACCTACACACTAGGTGAAGAGACAAATACATTCACAGAGAATCTGAATATAAGGTGTCAAGTGCTCTGACATGAGTTACAGCATGTTGTCAAAGCACATAAGAAGGACACCTAGTTCCATTTAGGGGATTAGAGAGAGGTCCAAGAGAAGATGACTCCTACACTGAGTTTGTAATGCAGGGATTCACGTCACACAGGTGAGGAAAATTGAGCAAGTTGTTCTAGGCAAACAGCAAGTGCAAAATCAGAGAGGCGTGAAATAACATAAGCATGCAGAGAATGTTAAGTGACTGCGTAAGTGCAGATGAGCAGAGGCTAAGGATGGAACTGGGCTGGTAGATAAGGGCTGGGTTAAGGAGCGCAATGGGTCTCACCTTCTCTGAGACCGCAGCTTATAGGGAGCCCTTCAAAGACTTTAAGGAGGGTGCTGTCATTGAGAGACTTGGAAGGTTTTCACACTGGAGTTTGTCCTGTTTGCATGCATACGAGCTCAGTCACTCAGTTGTGTCTGACTCTTTGTGACCCCATGGATTGTAGCCTGCCAGGCTTTTCTGTCGATAGGATTTTCCTGGCAAGAATACTGGATTGGGTTGTCATTTCCTTCTCCAGGGGATTTTCCCGACCAAGGGATCGAACCCACATCTCCTGCATTGCAGGTGGATTCTTTACCACTGAGCCACCTGTGTCTTGTTTGGTGCTCTCTTAATCATGCCTGGCTTCCCTGGTGGCTCAGATGGAAAAGCGTCTCCCTGCAATGCAGGAGACCCAGGTTCGATCCCTGGGTTGGGAAGATCCCCTGGAGAAGGAAATGGCAACCCACTCCAGTACCTTTGCCTGGAAAATCCCATGGACAGAGCAGTCTAGTAGGCTACAGTCCATGGGGTCACAAAGAGTCAGACACAACTTTACTTTCACTTTTCACTTTAATCGAGCCTACTTTAATTTTAAAAAACTGGTAATTGAATCCAATAAAAATTCTTCTAAGTGGCTTTCCATATGCTCCCTAAGAGAGAACAGGAAAAAGTGAGAAAATGAAGAAAGGGGTAAAGAAAAAAAGGGGAAAGACGAAGATTAAAATATAGGAACTAATGTTACCGTGTTTGCTTTGCTGAACATTTAAATTTGAGAAGAAATTTCTCTTTAAAATATGTTTTTCTTATTTCTTTCCTGAAAGATCAACATGTCAGTCTCTTGTGTCATAGTTCTATTAATATTTCCAATATTCTATACAGCTTTTCACTAAAATTATTTTCGTATTAACTTATTTTGGAGGTTTCAATGGGTCACCATGCTCCCAGCCATCCATCACGTTAAAGTTTAGATCATTTTTTCACCTCACACTAAAACCCAAAAGATGACAAATTTGAGACCTAATAAAAATTTTTCTTATTTTCCAACGAAATTCCCAATTTTTTACTACAGTTTACTTGTAACTTTCTAAATATGCTCATTTGAAAATTTACTTTAATGGCATTGTAATCATTCCAATAATCGATGAAGATAATGCACTGACACTAGGTCAGCCTTTAGG
The DNA here is from genome assembly GCF_029378745.1 of Bos indicus. Taxonomy (NCBI): domain Eukaryota; kingdom Metazoa; phylum Chordata; class Mammalia; order Artiodactyla; family Bovidae; genus Bos; species Bos indicus. The sequence goes on along the minus strand of NC_091782.1, from coordinate 6,766,423 downwards.
GAATTATAGGAAACACGTCTTTACGTGTTGACATGGTAACACTTCAAAATTGCTAAAACTGTAGTCACTATGAAAACTTTTTTTTGCTATTCCTAACTCACAAGGGAAACACAGCACAGATGAAAGCCTGTAATATCCCTTTCTAGATTTTCAGGGGGGTTTTATTCCTACTTAGTGACTTTAAGATGAATTTATGAGGCACATGTGGAGCCTTGATTTTGCTATTATGTTGTCAGAATTGGAGTCACAAAACCACTATCTATAGTAATTTATTTCATACATTCAGAATGAATTTGATGAGTCATCCACTTTGGTAGAGAACCATAATGTTTATAAATACCATTTTGAAGGCAACTTATCTTTCTTAAAATGTACAGATTGAGCTAATCTTTCTCACAGAAGTAGAGAGGTGTGGTTAATGCTTATTAACCATTTTGTCATTGGGTGAAACTGAGTCAGCCTTTCATTGTAAAAAATAGCTAAAGCTTAATCTCTGCAATCAGAATACTTAATACAAAAGTTTCTCAAGTTTAGAAAGCTGAAAAACAAATTCATTAAAACATCTCACCAGCTGGTGTAGGAAAAAGACTTCGTAATTGTTGGGATGTTTATGTGCTTGGGCTTGATTTATATTATAATTCAGCCACAGGAAGCCTGGAAAGCCTTGTTCTTTGAAATCATCAGAGATGGTGATGGTGACTCATAGATTCCTGAAAGTCAGTAAGATTATCCTAGTTTATAAATTTATGTGTTTTCTTCCCCAGACATGATCAACTGACTGCAACTGGCCAAACTATCTCAGTGGAAAAGGGGAAAAATAAGAATTTAAGAAGTTTAAAACACATAAGAAAACATGAGCACACTCACACACATACACACACACATTTTGGGGATTGTATTACATGAACAACATGATTTTGATGTACCCTATTTTTTCATGCAAGATTAAGAAGCTACCTTCCAAACTTTTAAAATGTCCAAAAATCTGGACATAAAGCCTTGACTTTCCCAAAGTCAAGAGATATTCTCAACTATCCTCTGAATGAATGGATTAGACTTTAGGGAAATTAAAAAATAAATACATTGGAGGCCTTGATTACATTCATGTAAGAAGGAGCACCCCTTAGGTGATTGATCTTTTTAGCAAAATGTATATTCTTTGAACAGACTCAGTATATTCCTGCTTTAAGGTCTTCAAAATTTCTAACCCCCTCTGGTTTGCTCCTGGCCAGTTCCTGCGCAGCTCACGTTGTCACATCTTAAGAGATGGTCTCTAAGGAGGCATCTCGTTTTGCATCTCTGCCCACAATGTTAGCCTCTCATTTTGTTTCTCTCATAGAACTTACTACTATTAGGAAATTTCCTGGTTGTACAGTGGTTAGGATCCTGTGCTTTCACTGCCGAGGGCCTGGGTTCAATCCCTGTGCAGGGAACTGAGATCCCAGAAGCTTCATGGCATGGACACAAATACGATGATGATGATAAAATAAAAGAATTTGTGATAGAAGAAGCAGACCTGAAAATTAAAGGAAAAAAACATTTAAAAGAACTTAGTACTATTAGAAATGATATTGTTCATTTGCTCATTTTATTGTTGCGTCCTATAAGTAACATACAAGTTCCGAGAGAGTAGTTCCTTTATTTCTCATTTTCGCAGATGTGTCATTAGCATCTAGAACAGCGCCCAACACACAGCAATGAATTAAAGTATTAGATTTCCACCAGGAAAAATGCTTTAGATATAAACACATTTTAAAAATTAGTAATTGTAGGTTTTAAATTTCTTCTATATACAATTTCAAAACAAACCTCAATCATTTGACTCATTTCTGGGATAATTTTGTTCAATATCTTGAGAACACACATATTAAAATAAATATTATATAATTACTAATGATTAGGGGAGACTATTTATAAAATCTCTCCCCATCACTCTAATTCCATTGACAATACCAAGAAGATGATTTTGCTCTCCTCTTGAGGAGCAAATGAGATTTACAAGCATATTCAAGAAATATGCTTTCAAATAGCATGCTGTATTCCTGCAATTACTGAGGAGAACATGTATAAAATCCGTAGTTAAAACCCACTTTGTTTCAAAGTGATTCTTAGTTGTGGTTGTTGTTTTTATGTTTTTATAGAAGCCTAAGGAAATGTGTGACCATTTGTGTCCCAGATGGGATAAGAGAGCTGAGACTGAATGTTATCACAACCTCATACTTTCTGTAAGAATAAAAGGGCTAAACATATCCCTGTATGAGCCCAAGATGATTCAGGAATGCCAACAGAGCCTCAGCTCTAGGAATCCTTTGTCATTTACCCCCATTGCTAGTGGCAATAGACTACAGAAAATGTAAAAAAAAAAATCATATTTTCAAGTGGACCTCAGGGGTAATGTTGGTAATAACTGGAGAGTTCCACATTCTTTTAATGTGAAACAAGAGAATTAATAAGCCCATTGACTAATTCTGGTCCTCAATTTCCTGAAATAGCCATCAAAGTAAAAAATTTTGAAAACCAAAGCACAGTCTTGCCCAAAGATGGGAGGCATTGTTAATTCTAGCAGACTTATGACTAACTCAAACAATATTATCAATATTTCTCATTACTGTGAATCAGTGAATTATAAAAGAATTTACATGTTGGGCTTTTAGAAGTTGTTGTATTACCCTAATTAACTAGCTCTTCAACAAGAGTAGTTGCCATCTGCCATCTAAGTTATTCCTCACCAGTGTGATAGGACGATTATTCACTCCTTTTCCCAGAAAGTGGAATTTTGTATCACACGACTGTTGTGTCTTAGGTGCTTGGATAGACTGTGTTAGTCTGTTTGAATAAATTTGCATAGTATCACTTGGCCTTTCTATTCCTGAGCAGGAAGTAAATATAATGCTCTGTCCTGCACTTCCTTTTTCCTTTTGCTAGTGCCTCCATGCTAGTATGTATAGAAAGTTGAAAAATACGTATTCAATTAAAGGAGAACACAAATATTAAAGAACACAAATTCTCATGTCCTTTTTTTTTTTTTTGGAAACTCAGCTGAAATGGACTTGAGTTTCAGTGACTCATCAATACTGCCTCAGTGATCTAAAGCTCATTTTAAGCTACCTGGACATAGCAGTTAGAGGAATGAGAGCAAGAGTCAAGCTGGGTGCAGACTTTCCTTTCTAGTGAATGCAAGATCATAAGATCTCTCTGAGAACCAAGTCACCATTAGCAACAGTGACATCTACAGAATCTTGAAGTCATGCAAATATATTTTTCATCCAAATGGAGGTAAAGGCAGCATAAAGAAGCAGAGGGCTTAGTCCAACAAGAGCCGCAAAAGGTACACAGAATAAAGTAGCCTGGACCAACATACTGGCTTTCTAGGGCTTATCTAATTTGGAGCTATTTCCTTTTCTTATTTCATTCAGCAAATATTTACTGAGCACCCACAACATGTAATCTGTTCTATTACATTCTGTGGAGGAAATACAGAGTGAAGGAGGCATGGTCCTTACCTACAAGGAATTTCTAATCTTGGAGGAGAGACTGACATGTCAAAAATAGTCTGTGGTATGAGGGTTATTGGAGAAACACACGCTAAGTACTAGACCATAGAAGCATAACTATTAGATCTGATTTGGGGTAGGAAGTGGGGCTTCCCTGGTAGCTCAGATGGTAAAGAATCTGTCTGCCATGCAGGAGACCCAATTTTGATTCTGGAGAAGGGGATGGCAACTCACTCCAGTATTCTTGTCTGGAGAATTCTATGGACAGAGAAGCCTGGTGGGCTACAGTCCATGGGGTCGCAAAGTGGCAGACGTGACTAAGCAACTGGTGTGTATGTGTTGAGGGAGCGGGGGCTGGGTAGGAAGGACCCTTCCCTGAGGAGGTGGCATTTGAGGCTTTGCTGACATGTGAGTACAATTTTGAAAAATTCCAAAAAATGAAAAGAAATTACATCTAAGTTGATAAAGTTTTATATATACACATAAATATAAAACTATGCTGAAAATGGGCTTCCCTGGTAGCTCAGCTGGTAAAGAATCCACCTGCAATTCAGGAGACTCCGGTTCGATCCCTGGGTTGGGAAGATCCCCTGGAAAAGGGAATGGCTACCCACTCCAATATTCTGGCCTGGAGAATTCCATGGACTGTACAGTCCATGGAGTTACAAAGAGTTGGATATGACTAAGTGACTTTTACATGCTGAAAATATCACTCAGGGAATTTCAGTAAAAAACAGGCTTCCATTATTTTTTAATTTCAAAGAATAGAGAGCTCAAGTAATATTTTCGATGCTTTGCATTGCTTTCATGATCTACTTTATTTTGTGGGTATCTGTGAAGTCTCCCCTGTATTTTTATATCATGGTGGATTGGATTTTAAAAGTAATGGCATCCCTTGAGTTTATTTTAAAATGAGTTCTGATAGATAGGAGCTTTTCAGGGGAAGATAAATCTGGGGCAAAGGTAAGAATGGGTTGAAGTTATGAGACCAGGCACTGGGAAGCCTACTGAGACTCTTCAGGAGACTCTACAGGAAAGTGATTATGAGGATAAAAACAGGGCAGTGGAATCGAATATGAAAAAAAGAAACAAATATGAAACATCATGGAAATAGAAAGTAGCAACTCAGAGATGTGGAAAATTGATGGGAAGAGAAAAGAATCTTCTGATTAATAGAACTTTTTGGCCAATGAAAGTACAATGATTGCCTTATTAGTCTTTTTCTCAACATAGGCAGGACAGAGAGAAAGAAAACTAGGCTTTGCGAGTAAAGGGATCATGGTGAATTTGCCAAGGCACGTTGAGTTTGCATTGTTAGAGGAATATGCACGTTAGCCTATCCAGCAGGAGTAGGACTGGATGACCCACACGCCACTCACAATTAGTTTGCTACTCTGAGAGAATTTTTTTTCCTCTTTGTGTCTGTACAGGCAACACATACAGTTTATGTGAGAATTAGACTTCTGAAGTAAAGTTTTCAAGGGGATGTAAACTTCTTAATGGGTACATCAAATAGAGAGACTCTTTTCTGCAACACTAAATTCTTTGGCTCAACAATATTTGTTGTGTGTCTATAGCAACAAACAGAGAAAACTTACTCTTTTAGAAAGTTTATATTCTAATGGTGGTATTGAGGACATATTTTGACTGTAGAACCAATAGGATTTACTGATAGATTGCGTGTGGGTGTGAAATAGAGTGGGGAGTCAACATTTTCATGCCAAGTAGATGATCAGTGGTGTCAGGTGAGATTCAGAATCCTGGGGGATGTGTGAGTTAGATGTAGGGAAGGAGAGAGAGTCAAAATTTTGATGTCAGGCAGTCTAAATTTGAGACATTATCTGTAGGTGTATTGTGAACATTTGAATAGTCAGGAATTTAAGCAAAAAGGACAAACCAGGCAAAAAAAACCCCGAGATTTTATAACCAATATCCTCGTTTATATCCATTTTTTAAAAAAAAAAATGAGGAAAATTTTACTGAGAGAACTGTTAAAGATAAGAATTTAATAAAAGGGGTTGCTATATCTTTTTTGTTTGTTTTATTTTATAATGTAATATATCTGATTAGCAATGTTGTAATAGGTTCAGGTGTACAGCAAAGGGACTCAGTTATACATATACATATATCCACTCTCCCCTAAATTCTCCTTTCATCCAGTCAGCCACATAAAACTGAGCAGACTTCTTTGTGCTATATAGTAGATCCTGTTGGTTATCCATTTTAAATACAGCAGAGTGTACCTTGTCCATCCCAAACTCATTTTAACATACTCCCTGCAGATATGAAAAACTGTAGGAGGAAATACACAGTGAATTTTTTAAAAAAGTTCCTTACAGGTTATTTTACTCTTTTTTTTCCCCTACATGAAATCATTACAGCTATATTTCCTTGAATCTTGAAAACTGTCACCTTAAACAGTACCTTAAAACACAAAAACAAAAAACTGGAGAATGCAGTAAAAATTTCATTTTCAGTGCTCATGCATGACTTACTGAGTCAGAATTTTAGGGATGCTGACTGTAGAATCTCCATTTTAAATAGGACTCCAAAAAAATAAAAATAAATAAATAAATAGGACTCCAGTACACTGAATAGGAAATTCCTGTCACAGAAAAAAGTAAAGGTGAGCCTCATTATTTGAGACCTCCTATTTTTGGAGGCCAATATGAAAGCCCTGTGCTTTTACATTTGACACAAGTTCGATTGTGTCAATAAAGATCTATCAGAGGAGAGAAGATAAAAGGACCTGCTTTCAAATGGGATTAGGCAGGAAAATAACAACAACAAAAATGAGGCAAAAAGACTAATAGGAGGGATTAAAGGAAGAAAAGGAAGGGTTAAATGTGTGGGAGCACCCAAATGCCTCTCAGTGATAACTTTGAAGTAATGCTTTGTTATAACATTTTTAAGCAAGGTGTCAGTGTGCGCAGTGGCTCATTTTATTATTGTAGTAGCCAGCACATGCTCCTTGTTATGCATATGTACCTAAATAGGACATTTCAGAAGTCTGGCACGACAGGCAGAATTCACTGCATAGAGAATTACTGTTGCAACAACAGAAAAATTCTAGAGCAAAGTAGAATTAGTAGTGCAAAGCATTTTTCTATATTTTCTAGTTTATAATTTTCTACATGGAGTTACTGTTTTAGGATTAAAACAAAATTTACTTCCTTTTACAGTATATAAACCATTAAATATATATTGCCATGCATAATCAATGTAGTTAATTATGTCATGGAAAGAACTGGGTGGCTGCTATGAAGATAAAAGGTGTTTGACCACACAAAAGTTCGGGTTCTGATTTAGATGTGTGGTGCTGATTTATTAAAGTATAAATGTCAGGAGTTATTGGTCACAGAATAGATACTAGGGTTATGTGACATCTAAAAACATCAAAACCTTTTTGGCAATAACATTGAAAGGATAGGAACACTGAAAGGATAAGGATTAAGACAAGGAATAAGCACTGTCTTCCAAGGACTTGTCTACACTAAGATTTTAGAAATGCAATTTTCACTGAAATGTCATTAATCCTCTATATAGAACAGTTCAATGGTTGAGTCACTCAGTCGTGTCTGACTCTGTGACTCCATGGACTGCAGCATGCCAGACTTCCTTGTCCATCACCAACTGGAGCTTGATCAAACTCATGTCCATTGAGGCAGTGATGCCATCCATCCATCTCATCCTCTGTTGTCCCCTTCTCCTCCTGCCTTCAATCTTTCCCAGCATCAGAGTCTCTTCCAACGAGTCAACTCTTTACATCAGGTGGTCAAAGTATTGGAATTTCAGCTTCAGCATCAGTCCTTCCAATGAATATTCAGGACTGATATCCTTCAGGATGGACTGATTGGATCTCCTTGCAGTCCAAGGGACTCTCAAGAGTCTTCTCCAACACTACAGTTCAAAAGCATCAGTTCTTTGGTGCTCAGCTTTCTTTATAGTCCAACTCTCACATCCATACACGACTACTCATAAAACCATAGTTTTGACTAGACGGACCTTTGTTGGCAAAGTAATGTCTCTGTTTTTTAATATGCTGTCTAGGTTGGTCATAACTTTTCTTCTAAGGAGCAAGTGTCTTTTAATTTCATGGCTGCAGTCATCATCTGCAGTGATTTTGGAGCCCAAGAAAATAAAGTTTGTCACGATTTCCATAGTTTCCCCATCTATTTCCCATGAAGTGATGGGACCAGATGCCATGATCTTCATTTTTTGAATGTTGAGTTTTAAGCCAACTTTTTCACACTCCTCTTTTACTTTCATCAAAAGTCTCTTTAGTTCCTCTTCACTTTCTGCCATAAGGGTGGTGTCATCTGCGTATCTGAGGTTATTGATATTTCTCCTGGCAGTCTTGACTCCAACTTGTGCTTCATCCAGCCCAGCATTTCTCATGATGTACTCTGCATATAAGTTAAATAAACAGGGTGACAGTATACAGCCTTGGTGTACTTCTTTCCTGATTTGGAAAAAGTCTGTCCCATGTCCAGTTCTAACTGTTGCTTCTTGACTGGCATACAAATTTCTCAGGAGGCAGGTAAAGTGGTCTGGTATTCCCATGTCTTTAAGAATTTTCCCACAGTTTGTTGTGATCCACATAGTCAAAAGCTATATGGAAACAAGGAGGAAATAATAAGACACTAACGAGGTCCATCTAAGCCACGGCAGACAGATGGTTATGTACCCTTTTCTTCAATTCACTTGAATTTGCAAATATTCTACCTATAAAAAGCAGGTGTTATAAAAATACTGTGAAGGATTTACAGGACTTGAGATATATTTGGCTACAGTAGGTTAGGGAAGTATATTTTTATTTTGGACTACAATAAATTCAGGTTTGGGTTATGTAAGTATAATTATTTTCCCGAATATTGCATATATATTGTACATATACACAAAGACATGTGTATACTTACCTGTAGTTTAAAGAGTTATTAGCCTCATTACTTATAAATTATTTGGATTTCTATATTCAATTAATAAACTCAAATTTAAAGCACATATTTTTATCTCAAGAAAAATATATCAGATCTATTAATATCTTGGTTTTTGTTAAGAAAACCATTATCTTCAACTTTCTGTCAACTAGATCCTACAAGTTATTACTTTCTGTAAGATAAGTATTGATTGATAAGACTTTTAAAGCTCATTTGTTATGAAATCTGTCTTCCTCTTTTGCAGGCAATCTCTAAGTACTCTATGTTATTCTGCAAACCCTGGATACAACACAGGGATATATGCTGTAATTCTTCTGCTTATTTTTCTATTCAATATTATAGCTAAGTGTTGAAAATTCTATTTTTGTTGCTGTTCAGTCATTGTTTGTCCCACTTTTTGCCATAGACAGCAGCATGCCAGGCTGCCCTGACCTTCACTATCTCCCAGAGTCTGCCCAAATTCATGTCCATTTAGTTGGCGATACTATCTAACCATCCCATCCTCCACCACCCTCTTCTCCTTTTCCTTCAGTCTTTCCCAGAATCAGGGTCTTTTCCAGTGAGTCAGATCTTTACATCACATGGTCAAAGTATTGGAGCTTCAGCTTCAACATCAATCTGTCCAATGAATATTCAGCAATAATTTCCTTTAGGATTCACTGGTTTGATTTCCTTGCAGCCCAAGAGTCTCTCCAGCACCACAATTCAAAAGCATCAATTCTTTGACACTCAGGCTTCTTTATGGCCCATCTCTCACATCATACATAACTACTGGAAAAGTCATAACTTTGACTACATAGGCTTTTGTCAACAAAATGATGTCTCTGCTTTTTAATATGCTGTCTAGCTTTGTTAGCTTTCCTTACAAGGAACAGGCATCTCTGAATTTCATGGCTTCAGTCACTGTCGGTGGTGATTTTGGAGTCCAAGAAAATAAAATCTGTCACTGTTTCAACTTTTCCCCTTCTGTTTGCCATGAATGGGACCAGGTAGCACTGTGTGATTATAAGAAAACATGATCTGTGCTGATTTAAGGAGTGAAGAAAGTTTAATGAAGGTTTCTGATAATGATTGCAAGGTCGTAGGAACTGATATCTTTGGTCATGGAATACTATTTTCTCACGAGAGAAGGTCAGCATTTTGCCTGGATCCTCATGTTCCCCAGAGATCTAATATGGGTGACGAGCTACTGTTTAATGAGTGCAAATTAATTCTGAGTAATAGAATATTCATTCATTTATTCATTAAATGAGTGTGTATTTATTGACAGGCATTCTTCTGGAAGAAACAAAGATCAAAAAGATACCATCATTGTCCTCAAGGAGTTAATAGTCTCCCAGAAGGACAGAAATGTATAGACAAAAAAGGCCATGTGGTATCTACTGTTAAAGAAGTAAGAACAATGCACTGAATATGTGTTCATGCAAAGTCACTTTAGTCATGTCCAGCTCTTTGTGACCCAATGGACTGTAGCCCACCAGGCTTCTCTGTCCATGGGATTCTCCAGGGAAGAACACTGGAGTGGGTTGCCATGTCCTCCTCAAGGCATTCTTCCAGACCCAGAGGTCAAACCTGTGTCTCTTATATCTCTTGCATTGGCAAGCTGGTTCTTTACTACTAGCATCACCCAGGAAGCCCCACTGAATATAAGATATGTGTATAAAATTAGCTCAATGGAAACATTAACACGAGAGATTGGGGCAGCTGTTAGTGAAGGACAAGAGGGATAAAAGACGAACCAGAAACTGCTATTGATACAGGATGAAAACAAACTACATTTTTGCCACCTCCAGATTTTGGTATCCTCAGAATCACAGAAAGAATGGTCTTGGTCCTTAATAATCTGTTGTCCCTGTACTCCAGGTAGCAAACCTTAGGGTTTTCCTCCTCTCTGGCAAACGACAATCTGTGGAGAAATTCCCATTGCTTCCATCCCATCCTCCTGCTCACCTATGAGACTTGGTCAAAGTGTCATTATCTACAAATTTCTCATCCAGTATAACAGTTTGATTGTTCATTATTACTTTCTTTTAAATGGATTAAAAAAAAATCCTCTACAGAATTCTTTGCTGGTCCAGAGGTTTGGACACTATGCTTCCACTACAGGAGGTCAAATTCAATTTGAGGTCAGAGAACTAAGATCCTGCATGCTGCATGGTGCAGCAAATAATAATAATGTAACAAAGTAATGAAAGTAAATAAATGTAAACAAACCCTTCAGTGTTAGCATCACTAATTCTATCAATGTCGGATTCTAAAACTACAGAGTTAATTCCATTAATGTTAATGCTATTGGCTTTCTTTGCTTGCTCTTTCTTCTCTGTTCCTGACTTAAGACTGGTTCTCGACTTGCTCCACCTCAGCAGTGGAATGAGCAAAAAATCTTAAGTTTGTTGTCTGCCTCTGCAGCATCAGGCAATGTTTTATTTTTTCATAACAGATTTAAAAAGCATATTCTAAGTAAGTTTTTATTTCATTTGTCTAAATCCTCTTTATTTTCCATGGTCCTAAATAGTTGAGTTATAAGGACAGTATCTCCTACATTTGTATTATTAATTTAACATTATTAAGAATAGGAGTAGACCTTAACAAATCTAAGAATGAGAGTTTTTATAATTAGCCTCAATGTTTGAGTTTTAGTTATTTGCAATAGCTTTAGGACACATACAGTATAATTGAAAACATTGCTTATTTGCGAGCTCATATATTTAAAATCCTAATAGGGGAAAATACTTTATGTTTCTTAGTGTTTAAATGACTTCCCTCTTAAAAAAGATTAATGCTTTGTTATTGAAAAATAATAGTTAAAGAAGTAGAATTCATTTTTTTTCTTTTTTTTAAACTTTACATAATTGTATTAGTTTTGTCAAATATCAAAATGAATCCACCACAGGTATACATGTGTTCCCCATCCTGAACCCTCCTCCCTCCTCCCTCCCCATACCATCCCTCTGGGTCATCCCAGTGCACTAGGCCCAAGCATCCAGTATCATGCATCGAACCTGGACTGGCAACTCGTTTCATACATGATATTTTACATGTTTCAATGCCATTCTCCCAAATCTTCCCACCCTCTCCCTCTCCCACAGAGTCCATAAGACTGATGTATACATCAGTGTCTCTTTTGCTGTCTCGTACACAGGGTTATTGTTACCATCTTTCTAAATTCCATATATATGCGTTAGTATACTGTATTGGTGTTTTTCCTTCTGGCTTACTTCACTCTGTATAATAGGCTCCAGTTTCATCCACCTCATTAGAACTGATTCAAATGTATTCTTTTTAATGGCTGAGTAATACTCCATTGTGTATATGTACCACAGCTTTCTTATCCATTCATCTGCTGATGGACATCTAGGTTGCTTCCATGTCCTGGCTATTATAAACAGTGCTGCGATGAACATTGGGGTACACGTGTCTCTTTTCCTTCTGGTTTCCTCAGTGTGTAGCCCAGCAGTGGGATTGCTGGATCATAAGGCAGTTCTATTTCCAGTTTTTTAAGGAATCTCCACACTGTTCTCCATAGTGGCTGTACTAGTTTGCATTCCCACCAACAGTGTTTTAAACATATGCTTTTATAATACATTTTGTCATCTGGAAACACTGATCATTTTAGTGGAATTTTTAAATGATTTAATATATAATTATGGACATTTATTTTAAAATTTCAAATCAGAGAATATATCTGACATGGTAACTATTCTTTAACTATGTGTTATTCCTACTTCACTGTGATCACCATTGAACTTAAAATATTAATACTTAAGTCTAATTTTATAATAAACATGATGAACAAAGTCCTGGAAACTGGAGATTTACTTTGGAAGAGTCTATTCTGTTCTGTTAAGCTTCCCAATATTCTGTTTCTATAAGTTTGGTATTTAATGATGTGTCTTTGTCACCGAGTGAGCTGAAAGTATGACTTTTGGGACACAAAAGAATGAAATATCAGTGACGGTCCTTTATCAGAAATCTACTGTTTTTTGAATGACAAAGACACTGGCCTATTGAATACCTATAAAAGAATAAAAATATGGCTGTTAATGAAAATATAATTATATGGAAAGATAAAATTAGAAAACATTAAACATGGAGTGATTCATATAAAATATTTAAAAATCTAATAAGGCAGACACAGATATTGTTATCTCTAATCATATTTTCAACTAATTATCACCAAAAACACTGTGGAAATGGTATTTACAAAGCTATGCACTTTCAGAATAAAGGACAGGAAGAGAAGAATGAATGGGGAAAAGACCTAGAAACAATATAGAACAAAAATAGTAAAGGAAGATAAAATGAAATGTAAGTAGGATATTGACTTTTTGAAACACAGAAACATCACAATATAAGACAATTCAGGAAGGGAAACATCACACGCAAACATAAACCAAAATAATGAAATGAAAGGAAAAGCATGCCAAAATGACTTGAAGGATCATTTTGGAATCATGAAGAAAGTGCGGTATCAAATTGTTCTAGGTATCCAAGGAAGATAAAACCAGAGTAAATGAAAAAAAAAAATGACTTAAATTTAAATCAGAGAGAATCAGAGTAGCTGAAATAGGCATAGTAAGAATACAGAAGGTAAAAAGATACATAATCTCTACAACTCAACAATGTGGAAAATGTCAAGAATTTAAAATTTCACTACAGCATAGGGATCTGTAATGGATACCTGTTGCTTTTCCCATATCAGCACTAGCTTTAGCTTTAGGAAACCATTGTTTGCCACTCCCTGTAAATATGATGGAGAGAGGGAAGAAACTGCCAATCAAAGTGCGCCCACTCCTCAGAATCAGAGCTAAGTCATGTCCGACTCTTTGTGATGCCATGGACTGCAGCACGCCAGGCTTCCCTGTCCTTTGCCATCTCCCAGAATTTGCTCAAATTCATGTCCATTGAGTCAGTGATGCCATCCAGCCATCTCATTCTCTGTCGTCCCCTTCTCCTCCTGCCCTCAATCTTTCCCAGCATCAGAGTCTTTTCCAATGAGTCAGTTCTTCGCAGCAGGGGGCCAAAATGTTGGCGTTTCAGCTTCAGCATCCTCCCATCCAATGAATATTAGGACTGATTTCCTTTAGAATGGACTGGTTGGAAAAAAAAAAAGAATGGACTGGTTGGATCTCCTTGCCATCCAAGGAACTCTCAAGAGTCTTCTCCAACACCACACTTCAAAAGCATCAAGTCTTCTGTGCTCAGCCTTTTTTAAGGGTCAGAGACACAAGGGCTAATCATTCTCCATCACCCACCACCATGTTTAGTAAAGGGACACTATTTTGATCCAAATGGAAAGAGTTTTTCTGTTGGATTTTACATATGACTTATAGGAGACGAAACTTTTTTTTTAAATCTAAGATTTTGGTACTAGGGATGATTAGACCTAAAGATGCCTAAGATCTTTCCTTGGCTACATAGAGGAAAAATCAACAATAGCAGCAGAATTAGATCAGCTTCCACAGATAGAGATCAAGAGATGGAAAGAACCCTAAAGATACTTGTTGGACTCTGTAGACCTAATTAGACCACGCCTTCCCATGCACATGAACTTTATTTGTTTACACTTACTAGATTTTGGATGGTTGCACTGCAAAGTACTGATTAAAACAGGTTGTTTTAATCCCAACCCACATCATACAGGCAGTGAGAAGGTAGACAGAGATAAAAAAATGAAAGTTAAATTAAAAAAAAAAAAGGATAAAATGGAGAAGGAATGTGGGAAGCTCTGACTATATTTTCTGAAGTGGTTTACACTTGTCAGAGATTTAAGTTTATGTAGAAGAATGAAGATGATACAGAAGCATGTAGCCTGGGTGGTCCTCCAGTGACCCCTACCTAAACAGGTCAAGGAATATGCTGTGCCCTCAGGAGCCACGAGTATATATTTATGACTAATTGTACTGTAACATGACGAATGCATCTGATTATCCCTAGAAACCTAACCTCACCATAATGTCAATAATTCTACCTCTAAGCTAATATAACATTTATTCCATAACTAACTCTAATTCTGATCATAGTCATAATCCAATCACTCTTAAATTTGACTTGAGAAGCAACTGTAACACGGGTATACCTGTGGCGGATTCATTTCGATATTTGGCAAAACTAATACAATATTGTAAAATTTAAAAATAAAATTAAAAAAAAAAAAGTACCTCTCAACAAAAGCCAACCATGAAGCTAAACCTAATCGTATCTCTAACCCTGATCTTAACCATAAAACTAAGATTAACCCCAATTTGATCTAACATTAACTGTATTGTTATTATTGTTGTTCAGTTGCAAGTTGTGTCCGACTGTTTGTGACCCAGTGGACTGCAGCTCCCCAGGCTCCTCTGTCCATGGAATTTCAAAGCAAGAATACTGGAGTGAGTTGCCAATACTCCAGGGGATCTTCCCCACCCAGGGATTGAACCCACATCACCTGTGTCTCCTGCATTGGCAGGCAGAATCTTTAGCATTGAGCCACCTGTGAAGCCCAAAACATCTTAGCTGCTAAGCTACTGCTAAATCACTTCAGTCGTGTCCGACTCTGTGCGACCCCAGAGACGGCAGCCCACCAGGCTCCACCATCCCTGGGATTCTCCAGGCAAGAACACTGGAGTGGGTTGCCATTGCCTTCTCCAATGCATGAAAGTGAAAAGTGAAAGTGAAGTCGCTCAGTCCTGTCCAACTCCTAGTGACCCCATGGACTGCAGCCCACCAGGCTCCTCCATCCATGGGATTTGCCAGGCAAGAGTACTGGAGTAAGTTGCCATCGCCTTCTCCAAATATCTTAGACCTAACTATAATTCGAATTCTATCCCCAGTCATATCTCTAACCACAACCTTAACACAACAAATCTTAACCATACAAAACCCTAAAATTCTACCTATAACCTTAATCCTACGTTATAGGTAGAATAATCCTATTCCTATCAAAAATCCCACCCTATGGGGTCCATAGGGTTGCAAAGAGTCAGATAAGACTGAGTGACTGAACTGAATTGATCAATAACCCTAACACTAAAACAAACCCTAAATCTTATCTCTATCCCTAATACTACATGCAGCCACATATTTAACACTAATCTTAAATCTCATACTAAACTTCAAACCTAGCTTTAACCTAAATCTTAAACATTAACCCTGAGCCTCTCTTTCATCTTGCATCGAGTTCTAAAAGTAACACTAAATCTAATTCTTACCCTAAACTTAAAATTAACCCTAGCACTATCTTTAACTCAACCCTAACATTAACCCCAAAGCTACCTAAAACTCTAACCCAAATCCTGCCTCTAACCCCAACCCTAATTCCAAATCTGGTCCATAATTATTTTAGCACTCACTAGTGCTCTGAGCATCACTGCTTTGCTTGCCTATCTTCTGACTTTCCTCACTGCATTTTAATATTGAATCATGAAAGAGCATTGTGGGATTTTGGTCTGAGAACTATTGCTACTACCCATCATTTCTCTGCTGCAAGTGGACACAGCAGAGAAAACCAGCTAACAAAAAAGAAGTTTAGTGGGGTAGGGCAGGTTAAAGGCTCATGGAATTGAAAAGGCTAGGACACATCTCACAGATACCTGGATCCAGAGATCTCAATGCTGCCATCAGAATCTGTTCTGTTTCCATCTTCAGACTCTTCTCTCTTATCCATTTGCTTTGTTTCCAAGTTTCTGTGACGCACTAGGATCAACTCCAGTGGAAAACGTCATTCTCTTTCTGGTTGCTTAAGACTAAGTCCCAGGAGTAATTTAGATTGAACATTGTTGACTTTGCCTTTGGGTCAGGTTGTCATCTTAACCATCATAAATAACATGACATGATGCTCCAGTTGGCCAATTATAAATCTCATGCCCACTCGCAGGAGCATGACCAATGCTAATGGATGCACTTATATGAAATGCAGGAGCCTTGTGGGGTTCTCCACAAAAGAAAAATCAGGTAACTATTAACAGGAGAAAGAGAAATGGATGTTGGATGACAAAAAGCACAAATGTCCACCAAAACTTTTGAGGAAGAGTTCCACTTGATTACCATCTAGCTCAAATTTCTAATTTTAGGAAAGAGACTTTTTTTTTTCACACGACACATCACAAAATTAAGGATGGTCACTATCTTGAAATTTTGGAGACTACTAAAGATGCTTAGAAAAGAAAAGATTGAACACTTTCAGAAATGTAAACAGTGGCCTTCTATCTTGGGTAATATAGGTGCTTCCTGGGGAAAACTGACTCATGAATTTCTTTTTTCTCTACTAATAATTTTTAATACTATTTTTTTTAAGTTTTATCTCCTTTCTTATTATAATCTATCCACTAGTAAACATGTTCAAATTTATGCATTAAATTGATTTTTCCTCATGTTACATTCTATCAAAAAAGCAATGAGAAAGTAAATACAAAACAAAATTATGCTTTTAAGGATATCTCTTACATGCACTTTAAAATAATTACATTTGTTTTACTCTAAAAATCATTAACAAGAAGAGGTAATCTGAGGATAATTTAAAGTGAGGGAACAAAATATTCACTGTAATTGATGATATGAGAAAAATATTATATTAGAATTCCAGGTTTCTCCCCTGTTTGGGTGAATGAAATGAAAAATTCATAAGGGAGGGATTTAATCAGTCAGTCAAAAATCTAAATCCATCAAAACATTATGCACTGCATACTATCAATGTGTTTGGGACTTGAATGAATCGATTTTTTTTAAGAATCTACATTTTGCACTACGAATGTGAATGAGTACAGGCATACCTCATTTTACTCTACTTGCTTTATTTTGCTTCTCAGATATTACATTTTGTTTCTAAAGAAAATCAAAATTTGTGGCAACCTTGCGTCAAGCAAGTCTAGCAGCACTATTTTCCCAACAGCATTTGTGCAGTTTGTGTCTCTGTGTCCCATTTTGATAATTCTCACAACATTTCAAACTTTTTGATTACTGTTATATTTTTATAATGATCTGTGATCAGTGATCTTTAATGCTACTACTATAGTTACTCGGGGGCACTGGAGTACGTCAAGGCTGTATATTGTCACCCTGCTTATTTAACTCATATGCAGAGTACATCATGAGAAACACTGGGCTGGAAGAAGCACAAGCTGGAATCAAGATTGCTGGGAGAAATATCAATAACTTCAGATATGCAGATGACATCACCCTTATGGCAGAAAGTGAAGACGAACTTAAAAGCCTCTTGATGAAAGTGAAAGTGGAGAGTGAAAAAGTTGGCTTAAAGCTCAACATTCAGAAAATAAAGATCATGGCATCCGGTCCCATCACTTCATGGGAAATAGATGGGGAAACAGTGTCAGACTTTATTTTTGGGGGGCTCCAAAATCACTGCAGATGGTGATTGCAGCCATGAAATTAAAAGACACTTACTCCTTGGAAGGAAAGTTATGACCAACCTAGATAGCATATTGAAAAGCAGAGACATTACTTTGCCAACAAAGGTTCGTCTAGTCAAGGCTATGGTTTTTCCTGTGGTCATGTATGGATGTGAGAGTTGGACTGTGAAGAAGGCTGAGCGCTGAAGAATTGATGCTTTTGAACTGTGGTGTTGGAGAAGACTCTTGAGAGTCCCTTGGACTGCAAGGAGATCCAACCAATCCATTCTGAAGGAGATCATTCCTGGGATTTCTTTGGAAGGAATGATGCTAAAGCTGGAACTCCAGTACTTTGGCCACCTCATGCGAAGAGTTGACTCATTGGAAAAGACTCTGATGCTGGGAGGGATTGGGGGCAGGAGGAGAAGGGGACGAAAGAGGATGAGATGGCTGGATGGCATCACTGACTCGACAGACGTGAGTCTGGGTGAACTCTGGGAGTTGGTAATGGACAGGGAGGCCTAGCATGCTGCAATTCATGGGGTCGCAAAGAGTCGGACGTGACTGAGCGACTGAACTCAACTGAACTGGGAACCACAGCCAAGTAAGATAGTGAATATAATCAATAAATGTGTGTTCTGACTGCTCCAATGACTGGCTGTTCCCCCATCTCTCTCTTCCTCCTTGGCTACCCTATTTCCTGAGATGCATCAATATAGAAATTAGGCCAGTTAATAAGTCAAAGTGGCCTCTAAGTGTTCAAATAAAATGAAGAGACGTATGTCTCTCCCTTTAAATCTAAAGCTAATAATGATTAAACTTAGTGAGGAAGGCATGCTGAAAGCTGAGATAAGTCAAGAGGTTGGCCTTTTGTGCCAAACTGTTGGCCAAGTTGTGAATGCAAATGGAAAGTTCTTGAAGGAAATGAAAAGAGCTACTCCAATGAACACACAGATCTTAAGAGAAATGATACAACCTTATTCCTGAGATGGAGAGAGTTTTCGTGTCCAGATAGAATATCAAACCAGTCACAGCATTCTCTTAAGTCAAAACCTAATCTGGAGCAAGGCCCTAACTCCCTTCAACTCTGTGGAGGCTGAGAGAGATGAGGAAGTTGCAGAAGAAAGTGTGGAACTAGCAGAGTTTTGTTCATGACATTTAAGGAAAGAAGCCACCTCCGAAACACAGAAGTGCCAGTTGAAGCAGCAAATGCTGATATAGAAGCTGCAGCACGTTGTCCAGAGATTTAGCTAAGATAATTCATAAAGGTGGTTGTGCTGAACAACAACAGGTTTTTCAATGTAGATGAAACATCTATTGGAAAAAGATGCCATCTAAGACGTTCATAGCTAAAGAGGAGAAGTCCAATGCCTGGTTTCAAAAGATAGTCTGACTCTCTTGTTAAGGGCTAATGCTAGTGCTGAGACTTGAAGTTGAACACAATATTAATTTAGCGTGTGAAAATCCTAGGGCCTTTAAGAATTATGCTAAATCTACTCTGTGTACTAGAAAGGAATAGAAAGTCCTGAATGACATCAGACTTGTTTATGACATGGTTTGATAAATATTTTAAGTCCCCTATTGAAGGGTACTACTCAGAAAAAAAGATTCCTTTCCAATTACTGCTCATCGAGAATGCACTTGGACACTCAAGAGCTCTGATAGAGATATACAAGGAGATTCGTGTTGTTTTCCTGCCTGCTAACACAACATTATTTCTGCAGGCCATGGATCAAGGAATAATTTTATGCTTTAAATTTTATTTAAGAAACATATTTCACAAAGCCAGAACTGTAGTAGGCAGTGATTCATCTTAATGAACCTGGACAAAGTAAATTGAAAACTTCCTGTAAAGAATTCACCATTCTAGAACCCATTAAGAACATTCATGATATCAAAGGAATAGACCAAAATATCAGCATTCACAAGAGTTTGGAAGCACTTGATTCCAACCCTCATGGATGACTTTGACGGATTCAAAACTTCAGTGGGGGAAGTAACCGCAGATGTGATGGATATAGCAAGAGGACTAGAATGGGAATGGAGCCTGAAGATGTGACTGAATAGTTGCAATCTCAGAATAAAACTTGAATGACTGAGGAATAGCTTCTATGGATGACTAGGGAAAGTGGATTCTTTGGATGGGATTTATTCATGTGACAATTGTTGAAATGACAAAAAAGCATTTAGAATTTTACATAAACTTAGCTGATAAAACAGTGGCAGGGTTTGAAAGGATTGACTCTAAGTTTGAAAGAAGTTCTACTGTGGGTAAAATGCTATCAAACAAGATTGTCTGATACAAAGAAATCTTTTGTTTGTAACGAGGAGCCAGTCAATGGGGCAAACATCTTTGCTATCTTACGGGGAGGGAGGAGGGAGGAGGGTTCAGGATGGGGAACACGTGTATACCTGTGGCGGATTCATGTTGATATGTGGCAAAACCAATACAATATTGTAAAGCTAAAAAATAAAAGAAAATATATATAAAAATAAAAAATAATAAAAAAAGAAATTGCCATATTCCTTATGATTATACAGTGGAAATGAGAAATAGATTCAAGGAACTAGATCTGATAGACAGAGTGCCTGATGAACTATGGACTGAGGTTCGTGACATAGTACAGGAGAAAGGGATCAAGACCATCCCCATGGAAAAGAAATGCAAAAAAGGAAAATGGCTGTCGGGAGAAGGCTTACAAATAGCTGTGAAAAGAAGAGAAGCCAAAAGCAAAGGAGAAAAGGAAAGATATAAGCATCTGAATGCAGAGTTCCAAAGAATAGCAAGAAGAGATAAGAAAGCCTTCCTCAGTGATCAATGTAAAGAAATAGAGGAAAACAACAGAATGGGAAAGACTAGAGATCTCTTTAAGAAAATTAGAGATACCAAGGAAACATTTCATGCAAAGATGGGCTCGATAAAGGACAGAAATCATATGGCCTTAACAGAAGCAGAGGATATTAAGAAGAGGTGGCAAGAATACACAGAAGAACTGTACAAAAAAGATCTTCATGACCCAGATAATCACGATGGTGTGATCACTCACCTAGAGCCAGACATCCTGGAATGTGAAGTCAAGTGGGCCTTAGAAAGCATCACTACGAACAAAGCTAGTGGAGGTGATGGAATTCCAGTTGAGCTATTTCAAATCCTGAAAGATGATGCTGTGAAAGTACTGCACTCAATATGCCAGCAAATTTGGAAAACTCAGCAGTGGCCACAGGACTGGAAAAGGTCAGTTTTCATTCCAATCCCAAAGAAAGGCAATGCCAAAGAATGCTCAAACTACCGCACAACTGCACTCATCTCACACACAAGTAAAGTAATGCTCAAAGTTCTCCAAGCCAGGCTTCAGCAATACATGAACCGTGAACTTCCAGATTATTCAAGCTGGTTTTAGAAAAGGCAGAGGTGCCAGAGATCAAATTGCCAACATCTGCTGGATCATCCAAAAAGCAAGAGAGTTCCAGAAAAACATATATTTCTGCTTTATTGACTATGCCAAAGCCTTTGACTGTGTGGATCACAATAAACTGTGGAAAGGTCTGAAAGAGATGGGAATACCAGGTCAGGAAGCAACAGTTAGAACTGGATATGGAACAACAAACTGGTTCCAGATACAAAAAGGAATAGGTCAAGGCTGTATATTGTCACCTTGTTTATTTAACTTATATGCAGAGTACATCATGAGAAGCACTGGACTGGAAGAAACACAAGCTGGAATCAAGATTGCCAGGAGAAATATCAATAACCTCAGATATGCAGATGACACCACCCTTATGGCAGAAAGTGAAGAGGAACTAAAAAGCCTCCTGATGAAAGTGAAAGTGGACAGTGAAAAAGTTGGCTTAAAGTTCAACATTCAGAAAACGAAGATCATGGCATCCAGTGGAAACAGTCAGATTTTATTTTGGGGGGCTCCAAAATCACTGCAGATGGTGATGAAATTTAATTTCAGCCATGATATTAAAAGACAGAAGGAAAGTTATGACCAACCTAGAAAAGCAGAGACACTACTTGGCCAACAAAGGTCCATCTAGTCAAGGCTATGGTTTTCCCTGTGGTCATGTATGGATGTGAGAGTTGGACTGTGAAGAAAGCTGAGCACCGAAGAATTGATGCTTTTGAACTGTGGTGTTGGACAAGACTCTTGAGAGTCCCTTGGACTGCAAGGAGATCCAACCAGTTCATTCTAAAGGAGATCAGTCCTGGGTGTTCTTTGGAAGGACTGATGCTAAAGCTGAAACTCCAGTACTTTGGCCACCTCATGTGAAGAGTTGACTCATTGGAAAAGACTGTGATGCTGGGAGGGATTGGGAGCAGGAGGAGAAGGGGACAACAGAGGATGAGATGGCTGGATGGCATCACTGCCTCGGTGGACGTGAGTCTGAGTGAATTCTGGGAGTTGGTGATGGACAGGGAGGCCTGGTGTGCTGGGATTCATGGGGTCGCAAAGAGTCGGACACAACTGAGCGACTGAGCTGAACTGAACTGAACCCTAACCTTCAGCAACCACCAACCTGCTCAGTCAGCAGCTGTCAACACGGAGGCAAAATTCTCCACCAGCAAAAAGATTGCACCTTCCTGAATGCTCAGATGATGGTTAGCATTTTAGCAACAACATATTTTAAAATTAAGGGATATTCATTATTTTAGACTACATACGATATAGAGTAAATATAACTATTTTATGTGCTCTAGAAAACCAGAAATATCCTACAACTTGCTGTATTGTGATATTTGCTTGATTCCAGTGGTCTGGACAGAATCCATACTATCTTTGAGGTATGGTTGCACAGCACAGTGGTTTAAGGGTTGGCCTTTGGTGCCTGACTACCTGACCTCTGCCTCTCACTGCCCCAGGTAAACATTCCCTTTCATCTGATTTCTCTACCTGAAAATTTCACTTTGATTGCAGAAATCAAGTGAAAATGCACATTATTTAAAATCCTTTTGTAAAAAGAATTTAGCTGAATATAGATGCTCTTTTCTTGTGTCTGCAACTTCTATTCTTAAAATGTCCTCCCCCCACAACTTTACTATTACATTTTTGTGCTTGTTTGCTTTCTAAAATCATTTTTAGTGATTTTGAAAGTGAGATGTGCAAATAATTCTACCATTGTTGTTTTTAAGTCTGTCAATTGTTTAGTAAAGGCATCTATTGCTCTTTCTCCCTTTGTCTGATTTATAATTTTTAATGATTCCACATATCTCTTTATAATTTCAATTATACCATCCTGAAGACTAAACTCTATAGAGTAATTTCAGAATTTTGCCACTGATAACAAAACATTAGGAGAAGGCAATGGCAACCCACTCCAGTACTCTTACCTGGAAAGTCCCATGGATGGAGGAGCCTGGTAGGCTGCAGTCCATGGTGTCACGAAGAGTCGGACACAACTGAGCAACTTCACTTTCACTTTTCACTTTCATGCATTGGAGAAGGAAATGGCAACCCACTCCAGTATTTTTTGCCTGGAGAATCCCAGGGATAGGGGAGCCTGGTGGGCTGCCGTCTATGGGGTCGCACAGAGTTGGCCATGACTGAAGCGACTTAGCAGCAGCAAAGAAACATTTAGTATAATTATGGCTCTTCTTGCCTGCAATTATAGGCTCAGTATATCTTATACAATATTATGATATAATTTACAATTTTTGTGTAATAGTTCACATCATTTCCTTTTTTCTGCATGCTTATTTACAAATTATTTGCTGTATTCTATAATATGGTTTTAATATTCAACTATGATTGTTGTTGTTAGTTGCTAAGTCATTTCTGACTCTTTGCCACCTCATGGACTGTAGCCCATTAGGCTTCTCTTTCCATGGGTTTTCCCAGGCAACAATACTGGAATGGGTTGCCATTTTCTCCTCCAGGAGCTCTTCCTGACCCAACCCACAGACTGAACCCATGTCTCCTACATTGCCAGGCAGAGTCTTTACTGTTGAGCCACCAGGGAAGCCAAAACTATAGTTATTCATACTTTTCCCCTAATGTCAGTGTCTTAATTTTGATATATGTATTGAATTTGTAGATCCAAATTCCTCTTTCTTGGCAGAGTGTAATTTTTTAAATTT
Organism: Bos indicus; assembly: GCF_029378745.1. Lineage (NCBI taxonomy): Eukaryota > Metazoa > Chordata > Mammalia > Artiodactyla > Bovidae > Bos > Bos indicus. The sequence goes on along the minus strand of NC_091782.1, from coordinate 6,742,581 downwards.
TATTTATTTTAATTGGAAGCTAATTACTTTACAATATTATAGTGGTTTTTGTCATGCATTGACATGAATCAGCCATGGGTATACATGTGTTCCCCATCCTGAACCCCTCTTCCACCTCCCTCCCCATCCCATCCCTCAGCAAGTGAATGTAAGATTGACTGGACATAACATTGTTAATAGCAATATAGTTTTAAAATCTGATTCTGTACATACTTTTCTAAATATGTTTGTCCTTTTGTTCTGTGAAGAAATAATTTTAGTCAAACCTGATATTTTGCTTTTTGAGAAGTAGCAAGTTTTTCTCTACGATCCTTACTCATATTAGCTAAAACTGTATGGATACATGTCATCCGATTTGAGTCTCATATGTAAAAAAATTTCTATTCTTTGCTTAGTGCTCAATTTTCTTCAGTGGTTGATTTAATTTTTAGACTATACTTACTTGTATCTATTATCTTACCTTACAAATTTTTATCTCATTCTCCTGTGTCTGGGTTATTTCTCAGCTAAGTGTTGGATCTAGTTTCTAGTGCCTCTGATGAATGTTTTAAATTCTTCCCTAGAATTTCAAGTCTCATTACACTGTTCTATTTTTTATTTCAATTAATTTTTTGAGGTAGCATTGGTTTATATCATTATTTATTTCATCTCTATAGCATTATGTTTCTACTTTTGTACACACTTGTAGAGAGCTCCACCACCAAAAATTTAGTTTGCATTCATCACATACAGTTAATCCTTTTCACTCATTTCACGCTCCCCCAGTCCCTTCCCTGCAACCCACTACTCTGTTCCCTGTATCTGAATGTTTCTTTTGATTTGGTTTGATTTGTTCATTTATTTGGATTTTGTTGTTTGTTTTTTATATTGTACATATGAGTGAAATTATACAGTATTTGTCCTTCTCTGTCTGACTTACTTCACTTTGCATAATATACTCAAGGTTCATCCATGTTGTTGCCAATGGCAAGATTTCATAACGGCTAAGTAGTATACCATTGTATGTTCTACCCTTGAGAAAGTTCCATGTGTGCTTGAGAAAAAAATGTGTTTTCTGCTGCATTTGGATGGAATGTCCTACACAAATATGTCAGATTCATCTGGTATAATATTTCATATAGCTGTCAATTTCTCCCTTTAAGTCTACTAACAATTGTTATATGTATGCTGGTGCTCCTACATAGGTGCATATGTACTAATAACTGTTATGTCTTCCTGGTGAATTGTCCCTTTTATCATTATATATGGTCTGTCTTTGTGTATTGTCACCTTTTTTTGGCTTAAAGTCTATTTTGTCTGGTATGAGTATGACTGTGCCCACTGTCTTTTGACTGCCACTGGCTTGGAGCATCTTCTTTCATCCCTTCAGTTTGAGCCTATGTTTTTCTTTAGAGTTGAGGTGAATGTCCTGGAGGCAGCATAATCAGATCAGATCAGTCACTCAGTCATGTCCAACTCTTTGTGACCCCATGAATCGCAGCATGCCAGGCCTCCCTGTACATCACCAATACCCGGAGTTCACTCAGACTCATGTCCATCGAGTCAGTGATGCCATCCAGCCATCTCATCCTCTGTCGTCCCCTTCTCCTCCTGCCCCCAATCCCTCCCAGCATCAGAGTCTTTTCCAATGAGTCAACTCTTCGCATGAGGTGGCCAAAGTACTGGAGTTTCAGCTTTAGCATCATTCCTTCCAGAGAAATCCCAGGGCTGATCTCCTTCAGAATGGACTGGTTGGATCTCCTTGCAGTCCAAGGGACTCTCAAGAGTCTTCTCCAACACCACAGTTCAAAAGCATCAATTCTTCGGCACTCAGCCTTCTTCACAGTCCAACTCTCACATCCATACATGACCACAGGAAAAACCATAGCATTGACTAGACGAACCTTTGTTAGCAAAGTAATGTCTCTGCTTTTGAATATGCTATCTAGGTTGGTCATAACTTTCCTTCCAAGGAGTAAGTGTCTTTTAATTTCATGGCTGCAGTCACCATCTGCAGTGATTTTGGAGCCCAGAAAAATAAAATCTGACACTATTTCCACTGTTTCCCCATCTATTTCCCATGAAGTGATGGGACCGGATGCCATGATCTTCGTTTTCTGAATGTTGAGCTTTAAGCCAACTTTTTCACTCTCCTCTTTCACTTTCATCAAGAGGCTTTCGAGTCCCTCTTCACTTTCTGCCATAAGGGTGGTGTCATCTGCACATCTGAGGTTATTGATATTTCTCCTGGCAATCTTGATTCCAGCTTGTGTTTCTTCCAGTCCAGCGTTTCTCATGATGTACTCTGCATATAAGTTAAATAAACAAGGTGACAATATACAGCCTTGACCTATTCCTTTTCCTATTTGGAACCAGTCTGTTGTTCCATGTCCAGTTCTAACTGTTGCTTCCTGACCTGAATACAAATTTCTCAAGAGGCAGATCAGGTGGTCTGGTATTCCCATCTCTTTCAGAATTTTCCACAGTTTATTGTGATCCACACAGTCAAAGGCTTTGGCATAGTCAATAAAGCAGAAATAGATGCTTTTCTGGAACTCTCTTGCTTTTTCAATGATCCAACGGATGTTGGAAATTTGATCTCTGGTTCCTCTGCCTTTTCAAAAACCAACTTGAACATCAGGAAGTTCATGGTTCACATATTGCTGAAGCCTGGCTTGGAGAACTTTGAGCATTACTTTACTAGCGTGTGAGATGAGTGCAATTGTGCGGTAGTTTGAGCATTCTTTGGCATTGCCTTTCTTTGGGATTGGAATTAAAACTGACTTTTTCCAGTCCTGTGGCCACTGCTGAGTTTTCCAAATTTGCTGGCATATTGAGTGCAGCTCTTTCACAGCATCATCTTTCAGGATTTGGAATAGCTCAACTGGAATTCCATCACCTCCACTAGCTTTGTTCGTAGTGATGCTTTCTAAGGCCCACTTGACTTCACATTCCAGGATGTCTGGCTCTAGGTCAGTGATCACAGCACCGTGATTATCTTGGTCATGAAGATCTTTTTTGTACAGTTCTTCTGTGTATTCTTGCCATCTCGGCAGCGTAATAGGTGTGTCTTTTCTTTCATCCAGCAACTTTGTGTCTTTCAACTGGTGGGTTTAACCCATTTATAATTAGGATGATAATTAGTAGAAGAAAGTGGCAAGGTATATTCAAATCCAGAAAGGAAAAAACCTGCAACCTACGATGCTCTACTCAGCAAGATTATCATTTAGTATAGAAGGAGAGATAAAGAATTTCTCAAATAAGTGAAAACTAAAATAATACAGCAATATTAAGCCTATCTTAAAAGAAATATTGAAAATTTTTCTCTAAATAGAAAAGAAGCAAGAATCTATAGGAAAAGGAAAATCACAACAGCAAAAATGAATACATAAGTCAGTTAAATAAGCTAGCACTTAGATTTTTTAAAAAATTATGAAAGTGATTAGAACCCTGCTGCTGCTGCTGCTACTGCTAAGTCATTTCAGTCGTGTCCGACTCTGTGCAACCCCAGAGACGGCAGCCCAACAGGCTCCTCCGTCCCTGGGATTCTCCAGGCAAGAACACTGGAGTGGGTTGCCATTTCCTTCTCCAATACATGAAAGTGAAAAGTGAAAGTGAAGTCGCTCAGTCGTGTCCGGCTCTTCGTGACCGCATGGACTGCAGCCTACCAGGCTCCTCCATCCATGGGATTTTCCAGGCAAGAGTACTGGAGTTGGGTACCATGGCCTTCTCTGGATTAGAACCCTAATAAACGACAAAAAGACAATCATTAAGATGCAAAATGGGTCATCAGATCATAAAACATTGGGGAAAGGAGTAGTAAAATATAGATAATTTTTTAGAGTTTATCTATTTTAATTCATCTGCTTTTTGTTCTTTGTCTTTGTCTTAGCTCATTCATGAGTCTTTACTCTGTTTGCAGAGAAGCGACCATCCTATTCCATTTTTGGAAATTCTCAAGCAGTATTTTCCCAAGATTGTCATCTGCTTTTTAAAATAATTTTTAACCATGCCTTGTTTTTGAGTCTTCAGTCCAATGTTCTTTTCTCTTTATTTGTGTATCTTTCCTCTCTTCATGCCCATTGTTCCTTTGCTCTTTTAAGGGTTGGTTTGCAGCTCCTCTCCCTCTCACAATGATGAACTCCAGAGAAGTGTTACTGGCAGGTCTTCCTCCTCATATTCAATCCACATAGGAGTATAATACCTATCTAAATTTAAGAAATTTACAAGCTGTGAGCATTTGGAGCTAAGAAATCTTTTTTTCTACAAACTATGATGTACTCCAACTCAACTAGAACTAGCTACAGTTTTAAATTCTTGAAATAAAATTTCACCTAAAGGATTAAAAAGATTAAATCACCCAACAAATATTGATTCCACCTCTCTTCCCTGCTCTAGCCTGGCTGCAATTTCTCACTTGGAAAAGTAATGGTCTCATTTCCCTCCTGTTTGCTTCCACATCGCATGCTTCCATGGGCATAGAAAGAGTAGAGCTGATAAGAATAGCAAGTAAGACAGACATGCTTGGTAAGGTTTCCCAAATTTTAGAGGATGATCATCTTCTTTTCTCTCTTGGTCCTTGAAGCTTCTTGTATTTGGAACTAAGAACAGGCAGAACAGAGGTATTAGACCTCATCTGTTTTCTTTGGTGTTATGTGTCTTGCTCTGCTTTAGGCAAAGAAACACATGTAACTCAAGAATTTCCATGCAGCTGCATCAGTGATGTGATTAGTGAAATTCCATTCAGACTTAGATCTTTGCTGTTCTTTCCTTTTCTTTTTGTTTTTCTCTATTTATGTTTAGGTCATGCTAACTATTCTCGCAAATGCAAAAAGGAAGCTTAGAGAAGGTGCATCAAATTGCACATATTTCAGTTCAAAAACACATGTGTGTGTAATTCTAAAGGTTAATTTCAATGACACAATTCTAATTTGCAATTGGCAGATGATATGATTTTTAGTGATTTGTTGTCTATTTATGAATATATTATTAAATGACAAACACAATGCAAGAATTATCTTTTATCTTGCTAAGCTATATTGACTTATTAGTAGCAGAGGAAGAAGTCAGGCAAAACAGATTTTTTTGTCAATATAAATAAACCTATAAATGCCATATACAATGCTTAGGTGGAATTTATACAAATCTAATAGTTACACTCCACCTCCTACTTAACTGTAGGTTAATCTAATGCTATATACTTCAAGAACACTTTGGTAGACCTAGTTTTTTTTTTTCCCACAGATTATTTTGATCCACAAACTGAAAATTTATAGCAATTATCTAGAAAAGTAAGCCAGAAATATCTTCTATTAACATTTTCTTGTGTTACTCATATATATGATATGATAATTGTATTGGCTTGAAATGTTTCTTGACCATAAATTTAAATAATGAATTATTCAAGAAGCAATTTTAAGAATTTGGTATTAGAAATGAACTTCAGATAAAACAATATTAGAAAAACAAGTTCCTGTACTCACAACAGAGGTGAGTTCAAGGTATAGTCCCTCTAATTTGGGAAGAAGAATACAGGCAACTTTTCAATTATTTTCAACTTTTCAATTATTAATTGAGTAATAATTACATCTTCAAGAAATCTTTGAAATCTATATAAAATAAAGTTTTTTTTTAATTCCAATTTTGCTATTCAGGAAGGAAATGATAACTTGCTAGCTTCATAGATCTGTGTCTTTTCTATCACCTATGTTTACTCTTTTTTTCTGCAGCCACAAAGTTAAATCCCATTGGAAAGTATTGAATATCCGTAAGCAAGAGGTCTACTTTTTGTGGAGGTGGTAGACCTCCTTTAAAGGAGCAGTCCATCTAAATCTGAACCTTCAGATTCCTTTGTATGCCTGACTTCAAAACCTGAACTGCCTCCCTAGAATGACTTATTTCAGGATATGGCCCTGTGAAAAGCATGGCAGGTGCAAATAGCAGGGGCCAACAGCCAGCACCCCACACAGAGTTCAAATGTTGTCTATGTTATATTTGGTTCAACATAAAGCTGCTTTAACTCTATTTGTATTACTTAAAAATGTGAAAACAACTGGGTCACAATACTCCATGTTTTATTAATATGTCAAATCAGAGCTGGAAACATAATTAAATTAAGGTACCTTGGATCCCTTCTCTAAGACTGCCTGAATAAAAAACTGCCCTCACTTTATAAAGAGAATATCTATGTGAGAGTGTACAAAATAAAATTTTTCTGAAAGATATCAATTTATCCTTTGCCCTATATATAAAAGCTCATTTGACAAATAATATACATAGATCAAAGATTGAGAACTTTTTTCCTGATTATTTGCTATCTCTCTTATTAAATTAATGAGGGGCTTCCCTGGTAGCTTGGATGGTAAAGAATCTGCCTGCAATGCAGGAGGCCTGGGTTCAATCCCTGGGTTGGGAAGATTCCCCTGGAAAAGGGAATGGCAACCCACTGCAGTATTCTTGCCTGGAGAATTCCACAGACAGAGGAGCCTGGCAGGCCTACAGTCCATGAGACTGCAAAGAGTCGGACACGACTGAGTGACTAACACTGGTATTACTTCTTCTTAATAAATAATGATACTCAATGATATTCAATGTTGCAATCATTGTTTGGGTTTTGGGTTTTTGTTGTTTTTTCCTTGTGGGTCTATTATGTTCAGTTTTATTAGAAGGATAGGTGATAGAGAAATAAACAAGGTCGAAACAGTCACTGTCCTTGTGGAGCTCATATCTACTGGGAGTTGAGAAACAATGGACAAAAGCAATAAGTCAAGTATGTACGCTAAAATTTTAGATGAAGGTAAGTGCGTGGAAAAAAAATGGAATGACAGGTATGGGTTTATTTTACAATTGGATGGTCATTTCAAACAAAGAAGACCTTTAGAGCAAAAGCCCTGATGTAGAATCATACCCAGGGCAGGTGTAGAGAAGCAAGGAGTTAATGGCAAGGAAAAGAGATGTAGTTGGGGACCAGACGAAATACCTAATAAGATCTTGGAAAGCACCATATGGACTTGAGATTTTGTTTTCGCAAAGTGAGATGAAAATCCATTAGAAGGATTCAGGCAGAGAAGTGAATGATCTGACTTATGTTTTGCAGGCTCACTCTGTTGCTGGATTTAAAATAGAACGTGTATCAGATGCGGTATTGACCTCACTCTTTTTTTTTTTTTTTTTTAGTTGGGGTATAGTTTCTTTACAATGTTGTGTTAGTTTCTGCTGTACAATGAAGTGAATCAGCTATATGTACACATATATCTCCTCCCTTTTGGATCTCCCTTCTTCCCGCCCACCTCCCACCCAACCCATCCCACTAGTTATCTATTTAACACATAGGATATATGTATATATCAATCCTGATCTTCCAGTTCATCCCCACACCTATCCCTCCCCCATATCCTCACATCTGTTCCCTATGTCTGTGTCCCTATTCCTGCCCTGCAAATAGGTTCATCTATAGCATTTCTCTAGACTCCACATATATGTGTTAACACATAATATGCTCTTATCTGCTCATCACTTAACAGCCTGACTTCCAATTCCTATGATTTTTTGAATGAAGGCTCTTCTATGCTCTCTCTTAAAGAAAGTGAGACTATAATCTATTCACATACCTAGACAATTAAAAGTGCTATGGAGCACAGACCAGAAGCCTCTCACCTTATGACTAATGGTGATCACTGGATAAACACCCCAGCTCTCTCTCAGTCCTTTGCAGGGATAACTGAGATGTGTGACCCCTTCTTAATTAAGTTCAAATTGCTGACAGTGATATCTTGCTCATGACATGTTTTATCTATTTTTTTCTCTTCACTTCTCCATTTATCAAGAGTGCTTCTGGGGAAAATCTCCCAAATCAACTACATTTGCTTGAATACTTTTCTTAAAATCTTCTTCTAGGGGACCCTCAGCTGAGACTGGGCCCAAGAGGAGAAGCAGAGAAGCACTTTACAGCCTTCTAATGCAATAAGAGAGAACATGGTAGCTTGGATCAGGGAGAGAGAAATGGAGACAGTGAGAACCCTCATGCTCTGGACAAACTTTGAAAGCAGAGCCAAAATTATTTGTTGACAAATGGACTGTGAAAAATGATTTTTAAAACAGAAAGAACTCAGTGGATGTCACCAAAGTCATCACCTTAAGCTAGTGAAAGCTTGGATTTAGGAGCATTTAAATTAAAAAACATCAAAATTCATTTTTACATATTTGAACTTGAGATGTCTATTAGATATCTGAGTGGAGAAGCTAAGTAGTGGAGTGTATTTAAAAGAGAATAATAGGAGAAGAATCGGACACTTTGATATAGGCAATTCTTTCAATGAGTTTTACAATTAAAGAAAGAAAAAAATCTAGAAATGGTAAGTGCATGGAAGGAAATAGCATCAAAAGTAATTTCCTGATTTTTGGCATTTTTGTTGGTTCATATTTGTTTTTTAGATAAGCAAAATATCATCCTTTATATTCTTCTCCATGTTTTAATCATTGCTTGGGCTGCCTAGGGTAACACATCTGTATTTATTGTTAATCTAGTATAGTTTGTGTAGCTTGGATTTTTCATCCATTTCTGATATGGATTTTTCATTAGATATATATTTATGTATATATATATATTATTACCTTTTTACAGTTGTTAAATGTTTATTATTATTTTTTCATTTACTGAAAACATTCTCTCATTTTTTTTTCCAGAAAATTGGGGCCTAAGTACATATTTAAGGCTTTGAGCAGCATTAATAAGACTAGGAGAAGTTGAAGATTTGGTTGAAGAAAATTTCATGTTTTGATATTAGAAAAAATTAAGTTATGGCTCAACCAGTTTTAATACAAATGTAGGTGTAGTTATACAAATCCTCAAGTAATATTTATTTGAATTTATACTATCTGCAACACTTTAAAATTTAGAGAACCACTAGGAATAATTATATAAATGTAAAACAGCAAGATATTATAAATAAGATCTCATAACTGAGATAGCACCTGAATATTTTCATCTTCTTTGAAAAAAAATTTAATCTCCTATTTGTGCTTATTGTACTTATTTTCTGAAGCTAGCAATGTGTTCAAAAGATGAGATAAGATAAAGCATAAGGAATGATACAGATTTTCAAAAAGAAATTGGAGATAATGGAAATTAAATGGCAACCCACTCTAGTGTTCTTGCCTGGAGAATCCCAGGGACGGGGGAGCCTGGTGGGCTGCCGTCTATGGGTCGCACAGGGTCGGACACGACTGAAGCGACTTAGCAGCATCAAGAATTTACTGGAAAAAAAAAAAAGAATTTACTGAGCATTTGGTTTATTTAAAAAAAATAAGTGCAAAGAATATGATGAAAAACAGCATCTACCTATTAGCATTTGCAAAGTTACTGATGTTTTTAAAAACAAAAAACCAAGACTTCAGATTCACATCCTTGGCTCATTTAACTAGAACAAATATAAGATATGTGCTGCAAAAAATAAGATACGTGACATTTACTGAAAATATAAAAGGTTTTGTATGCATTATTATACAATAGAGAGATTTTTATCATTTAATTAATTTCAAAACCTTTTTAGCATAACCCATTCCCCTTTAAAGATCACATCAAAAGAGGCAAAAATAATTGAAAAATCATTATCAAATAATTTTTGTGGGTGTGAGTATTATCACTAACTTAGGGTAAATTTCCAATTTCAGGAATGAAAGAAAGAACGCAATGAAAGAAAGAAAAAATGAACTTGTTTAGAAGACAGGAGACTTTATTATATTTCCATTATTTATAAGTAGTTGATGTTTGAACATATATGATATGTTTATTCTTCCTAGCTTGTTTTGCTTTTTTATAAAATGGAAAGATTGAAAATTTCCAAATTATCTCATAAATGAAATAACCCTTGCAATTACATTGGAAATTCATAGATCCACAGATTATTGAGATTGTGTCCTTTTATTATGCTTCATAATAGGGTTGGAAATTTATTCTGAATTCTGCCCAATTTATATTCATCAATAATAGATACATTTCACTAATAAAAGAAGAAAAATTTATTTTAGCAGTGTATGTTTCTAGCTTGTAAAATAAACTTTCAATTATGAAAGCATTTGTTGTCATTCTAGATGCAATATGTATTAATAATATATGAAACAGAATGTTTGCTTTGAAATTAGTTAAATAAAGAAGTTAAGGATTTGCATTTTCCACTAATTTAATTCAATGGTTTCCATATCAGGTGTGAAAAATATGGATGAATTCTTTGATACTTGCCTTTTGAAATAAACCTAAAATTCCAATTAGATTATGAACGTTCCAGAGGCAAGGACCAAACTGATACTTTTTGAAGTTGTATTAGGACAAAGAGATGGAAGCAATAGGTAGAACATTGTAGCTTGCATTAGGGAAGAACTTCTAACAATTGTAAATGATGAAACAGCTGAAATAATGTGTGCATTAGTCGCTCAGTCTTGTCTGATTCTTTGTGACCCCATGGACTGTAGCCCACTAGGCTCCTCTGTCCATGGGGTTCTCCAGGCAAGAATAGTGGAGTGGGTTGACATGCCCTCCTCCAAGGGATATTCCCAACCCAGAGACTGAACCCTGGTCTCTTGCACAGAGGGAGGACTCTATCATCTGAGCCACCAAGGGAGCCTGCCTGAAATAATATCAGCTCCTAGATGTTTCAAATTCTTAAACAATTCACTGGAACAAGGCTATTGCCTTGAGTGGGAGATCAGACAAGGTGACCCACATGTTTTTTTCCTAACAGTAAACAGCACAACTCAGTGTTTTTTGTTTGTTTATTTTTTCCTATCTTCTATGGAAGTGAAGAAAGTATTAGTCGCACAGTCCTGTCCAACTCTTTGTGACCCCATAGCCCACCAGGCTCCTCTGCCCATGGAATTGTCCAGGCAAGAATACTGGAGTTTGTTGCCATTTCCTTCCCCATGTATCTTCCCAAACTTGAGTCGCCCACACTGCAGACAGTTTCTTTACCATCTGAGCCACCACTAATGTCAAAAGACGGCATAATAAACCATCACTGAATGTCAATATATCTGCATTCACTAAAAAAAGTCTGCTACCAATCAAGATATTGAAATAAACAGTTTATCTATGTGATCTTAGAACAAATTTAGCTTTTAAAATGGTGCCATTTCTTGATTTAACATGTCTTCCTTGGATCTAGCTAAGTTTTAATAGCATCATCTTTGGATATGGCTGAGATTTATGTTAGGAAAATCTTTGGACAACTGTGGATTGCTACCTTAGTGAGAAAACATTCAATCTTTTTAACAAGAGCTATTTTTAGTTTGGGCTTCAAAGAAGCAGACTTCTAAATTTTATCTGTAAACCACATTTAAGAATGTGTTACTCATAGATTTGCCTCATTACTGTTTAGATCTAAACCTTCAAGGATAGGTATTTTGATGGGAATAGGAAGGCTATTCCAAGCTGTTACCCATGCCATCTATTGATTTCTGCTGTGATTCATATGGATGAAGTTACATCTCACACTTTAAGCTGGTGTCATTCTTTTCATTTTCTGCTGCGATGTGCATTTAAGGACCTCCAGATTCAATCTAAGTGGAATTCAGCTGTGATAAATATTTGTAGATATATTTAGATGAGCTCAATAATGAGCTGTGTTTTAATCAACATCAGACTGAGAGGAACTATGTAAATGAAAGAACCATGCACTGAGTTGACATTTGTGCAAAAGTATTACTTAACTGGAGTTCATGTGCAGAGTACTTAGAATACAAAGACTATCTCAAATTACATTGTTATTTAAATCATGTCCTTCAGGTCTTAATTCAAGGCCGCAATACAGGTACTGCTGCTGAGGCATCTCGGGAAATGAGATGTAGAGTACTGAAATATATCTGCAAGTTCAAAAATCATATTGTACTTAACATGATTGTTTTATTATATATGTATTTTTAAGCTAACCTTTGCATATTTAAAATTTTATGCTATGTTGACATGGCAACAAGGTAAATCATTGTTGCTGTTTAATCACCTAGTCATGTCTGACTCTTTGTGACCCCGTGGACTGCAGCACACCAGGCCTCTGTCCCTCACCATCTCCCGAAATTTACCCAAGTTCATGTCCGTTGCATCAGTGATGCCATCCAGCCATTTCATCCTCTGACACTCTCTTCTCCTTCTGACCAATCTTTCCCAGCATCAGGAACTTTTCCAATGAGTCAGCTGTTTGTATCAGATGACCAAAATACTGGAGTTTCAGCTTCAGCATCAGTCCTTCCAATGACTATTCAGAGTTTCTTTCCGTTTAGACTGACTGGTTTGATCTCTTTGCTGTCCAAGTGACTCTCAGAAGTATTCTCCAGAACCACAGTTCAAAGGCATCAATTCTTCTGTGCTCCACCTTCTTCACAGTCCAGCTCTCACAACCATGCATGACCACTGGGAAAATGATCGCCTTGACTATATGGACATTTGTTGGCTGAGTAATGTCTCTGCTTTTCAACATACTGTCTAGGTTTGTCATAGTTTTCCTGACAAGAAGCAAACATCTGATTTCATGACTGCAGTCACCATTTGCAGTGATTTTAGAACCCAAGAAGAGGAAATCTGTCACTATTTCCACCTTTTCCCTTCTATTTGCCATGGCTGTATGCCATAATCTTAGTTTTGTTTTTTTTTTAATATTTAGTTTTAAGCTGGCACTTTCACTCTCCTCCTTCACCCTTATCAAGAAGCTCTTTAACTCCTCTTTGCTTTCTGCCGTTAGAGTGGTAACATCTGCATATCTGAGGTTGTTGATGTTTCTCCAGCCTATCTTGATTCCAACTTGTAACTCATCCAGCCTGGCCTTTCTCATGACGTACTCAGCATATAGATTAAACAAACAGGGTGACAGCAGACGTCTGTGTCATACTCCTTTCTCAATCTTGAAAAAATCATTTGTTCCGTACAGAGTTCTAACTATTGCTTCTTGACCTACATACAGGTTTCTTTTTTTTTTTTTTAACGTCACTTTTTAATTTAATTTTATTTTATTTTTTTAACTTTACAATATTGTATTGGTTTTGCCATATATCAACATGGATCCGCCACCAGTATACACGTGTTCCCCATCCTGAACCCTCCTCCCTCCTCCCTCCCCTTACCATCCCTCTGGGTCGTCCCAGTGCACCAGCCCCAAGCATCCAGTATCGTGCATCGAACCTGGACTGGTGATTTGTTTCATATATGATATTATACATATTTCAATGCCATTCTCCCAAATCATCCCACCCTCTTCCTCTCCCACAGAGTCCAAGAGACTGTTCTATACATCAGTGTCTCTTTTGCTGTCTCGTATACAGGGTTATTGTTACCATCTTTCTAAATTCCATATATATGCGTTACTATACTGTATTGGTGTTTTTCTTTCTGGCTTACTTCACTCTGTATAATAGGCTCCAGTTTCATCCACCTCATTAGAACTGATTGAAATGTATTCTTTTTAATGGCTGAGTAATACTCCATTGTGTATATGTACCACTGCTTTCTTGTCCATTCATCTGCTGATGGACATCTAGGTTTCTTCCATGTCCTGGCTATTATAAACAGTGCTGTGATGAACATTGGGGTACATGTGTCTCTTTCAATTCTGGTTTCCTTGGTGTGTATGACCAGCAGTGGGATTGCTGGGTCATAAGGCAGTTCTATTTCCAGTTTTTTAAGGAATTTCCACACTGTTCTCCATACTGGCTGTAATAGTTTGCATTCCCACCAATAGTGTAAGAGGGTTACGGGAAAGACGGTCTGGTATTCCCATCTCTTTAAGAGCTTACCACAGTTTATTATGATCCACACAATCAAAGGTTGTGTGGACCATACAGTGATACCTGATCCATACTGTTTTCTAAATCCATTAAAATCTCCTAATGGGATTATATTATGTTATTGGCATGTTTGAAAAATGATTTAATCTCTAGGCTACTTAAATTTACATACTAATGAGTCATATTATAAAGGAGGCTTAATCATGTTATTTAAATGTCGTTGAAAAAGTTTTATTACGAAATTTTACTTACAGAAGAATTATAGAATACCTCATTGAACAGGACAGTTTTCTCACAAAATATCCTATGGTTTTTGCTTCAGAATGGCATCATTCAAAACTATTTTTTGTTTGTTTGTTTGTTTTGGTTGTGCTGAATGGCATACAGGATCTCAGTTCCCTGACCAGAGATGAACCCGTATTGTCTGCAATGGAAGTGTGGAGTCTTAACCACTGGACAGTCAGGGAGACACCCAAAACTATCTAACTCAGTATAGCTTCTCTTGTGTTAACAAATAAAATACATTGATAAAGAGGATTGTTAAAACTGTATTACATCTTAGGAAGAAAGGTTGGTAGACCCAGTAGTTACACACTTTAAATGGCATAATTTCTAGAAATCTTTAGTTTGTTAGTGCTGTAATAGAATTTTGAGGTTTCTTCCTTCCTCAAAGTGACATCTTTGGGGGAGATTTTCTCTCTAAATCCATAGTCTGGGATGGCCAGCAGATATGAACTCTATAACCCTGTAATTCTCATGCTCATTGAATAGACCTGGTGTGGACATCTGCCCTGGGATCAGTCAGGTGTTTTTGTCTTAAAATTCACACTATGAACTAAGACGTTGTCACTTATCTTTGCCATCACATCAAAAGACAGTAGAACTGAATATTCTACAAGAATATGAATATTCACGCCATTATTCATGCTCTACTGTCACAGTGGGGATTGGAGAGACCCAGTTCATGGGGAAAGCAGAAGAGGAGAATAGTTGATGACTAATAAGTGATGACAGGAAAGAGAAGGAGACACAGAGAGATGGTTTTCCACTTCCTGACCACACTCCCTTTCTTGGCCAGATATAAACTAGCCTCTGGGCTCTGTAAGGCATGCCTTTATCCTTACATCATATTTTCATTTCTTTTCAGAAGCTAGCATTGTTTTCTTTCACTTGCAACAAAAAGACCAGTACAACCTGAATTTGCCATGTTCTCCAAGATTTAAAGGGAGTTTGAACATTAGTTGACATTGTTTTTAATGTCTTAAGAATATTATAAAATCTATTTTATTTTTTGGCATTTAAAATGGTATTTCTCATGATGTACTCAGCATATAGATTAAATAAACAAGGTGACAGCTGACATCCCTGCCGTACTCGTTTCTCAATCTTGAACCAATCAGTTGTTCCAGACAGAGTTCTAACTGTTGCTTCTTGACCCATATATAGGTTTCTAAGGAGACAGGAAAGATGGTCTGGTATTCCCATCTCTTTGAGAGCTCTCCACAGTTTGTTATGATCCACACAGTCAAATACTTTAGGGTAGTCAATGAAACACAGGTAGACATTTTTCTGGAATTTCCTTGCTTTCTCTATGATCCAGCGAATGTTGACAATTTGATCTCTGGTTCCTCTGCCTTTTCTAAACCCAACTTGGACATCTGAAAGTTCTTCATTTGCATAATGCTGAATTCTAAAATGCAAGATTTTAAGTATGCCCTTACTAGCGTGGGAGATGAGCGCAGTTGTCTGATGCTTAGAACATTCTTTATTACTACCCTTCTTGAGAATTTGGATGAGGATTGACTTTTCCAGTCCTGTGACCAATGCTGGGTCTTCCAGATTTGTTGACACATTGAGTGCAATGCTTTGAAACCATTAACCTTTAGGATTTTGAATAGCTCTGACTGGAATTCCGTGCCATCCACTAGCTTTATTAACAGCAGTGCTTTCTAAGGCCCACTTGACTTCACACTCCAGAATGTCTGGCCCTGGGCGACTGACCACACAATCATAGTTTTCTGGTTCATTAAGATCTTTTTGTCCATAGTTCATATAGATGAAAGATCATTAAGACCTTTCATCCATATGTCTTCAGGTACAGCTTACTAGATCTAATCTCTTGAAGCTATTGATTACCACCACTGAAAATTCATAGAGATTTGATTTAAACCATAACTGACTAGTCTAGTGGTTTTCACACTCTCTTTAGTTTAAGCCTGACATTTGCTGTGACAAGCTGATGATCTGAGCCACAGTCAGCTCCAGGTCTTGTTTGTGCTGACTGTATACAACTTCTCTATCTTCTGCTACAAAGACTGTAATAAATTTGATTTTGATATTGACCATTTGGTAATGTCCATGTGTAAAGTCATCTCTTGTGTTGTTGAAAAAGGTGTTTGCTATGACCAATGCATTCTCTTGGCAGAATTCAGTAGGCTTTTGCTGTGCTTCATTTTGTTCTCCAAGGCCAAATTTGCATGTTACTCCAGGTATTTCTTGACTTCCTGCTTTTGCATTCCAATTACCAGTGATGAATAGAACACCTTTTTTTGGTGTTCCCTAGCTTGTTTGTTTTGCACTTCCCTAGATCTCTAAATCGGAGAAGGCAATGGCACCCCACTCCAGTACTCTTGCCTGGAAAATCCCATGGATAGAGGAGTTTGGTAGGCTGCAGTCCATGGGGTCGCTAAAAGTCTCACACAACTGAGCAACTTTACTTTCACTTTTCACTTTCATGCATTGGAGAAGGAAATGGCAACCCACTCCAGTGTTCTTGCCTGGAGAATCCCAGGGACGGGGGAGCCTGGTGGGCTGATGTCTATGGGGTCGCAAAGAGTCGGACACGATTGAAGTGACTTAACATAGATCTCTAAGTACACTACTCCTCTCTGACCTTCCAACCTTTGGACTTACAGTGTTCTTGATGGGTAGCTGCTCGCCAACTTCTACTTCTCCTTTAGGCCTCAATTTTAACATCACTTCCTCTGGGAAGTGTGCTGTGATTCCCAAGGAACTGAGATGTTTAGTCCCACAGCAAGCTGGACTATATGTCACATCACCTCATTTTATTATTTTTTCTTTTTTTTAAATTAATTTATTTTTTATTATTTTTTCTTTTTTAAATTAATTTCTTTTTTATTGAAGGATAATTGTTTTACAGAATTTTGTTGTTTTCTATCAAACCTCAGCATGAATCAGCCATAGGTATACATATATTCCCTCCCCTTTGGAACTTCCTCCCATCTCCCTCCCCATCTCACTCCTCTAGGTTGATACAGAGCCCCTGTTTGAGTTTCCTAAGCCATACAGCAAATTCCCACTGTCTATCTATTTTACATATGGCAATGTAAGTTTCCATGTTATTCTTTCCATTCATCTAACCCTCTCCTCCCTTCTCCCCATGTCCATAAGTATATTCTCTATGTCTGTTTCTCCATTGTTGCCATGTAAATAAATTCTTCATTACCATTTTTCTACATTCCATATATGTTTAAATATGATATTTATCTTTCTCGTTCCGACTCACTTCACTCTGTATAATAGGTTCTAGGTTCATCCACCTCGTTAGAACAGACTCAAATGCATTCCTTTTTATGGCTGAGTAGTATTCCATTGTGTATATATACCACAACATCTTTATCCATTCATTTGTCAACGGATATCTAGATTGCTTCCATATTCTAGCTATTTTAAATAGTGCTACAATGAACAATGGGATATGCGTGTCTCTTTCAATTTTGGTTTCCTCAGGGTATATGCCCAGGAGTGGGATTACTGGGTCATGTGGTGGTTTTATTTCTAGTTTTTTAAGGAATCACCATACCATCTTCCATAGTGGCTGTATCAATTTACATTCCCATCTACAGTTCAAAAGTGTTCCCTTTTCTCTGTAACCTCTCCAGACTTTTTGATAATGTGTGAGATAATATCTCATTGTAGTTTCAATTGTCATTTCTCTAATAATGAGTGATTTTGAGCATCTTTTCATGTGTTTGTTAGCCATCTGTATGTCTTCTTTGAAGAAATGTTTGTTTAGGTCTTTTTCCCACTTTTGATTGGGTCATTTATTTTTCTGGAATTGAGCTGTAGGAGTTGCTTGTATATTTTTGAGATTAGTTGTTTGTCAGTTGCTTCATTTGCTATTATTTTCTCCCATTCTGAAGACTGTCTTTTCACCTTGCTTAGAGTTTCCTTTGCTGTGCAAAAGCTTTTAAGTTTAATCAGGTCCCATTTGTTTACTTTTGTTTTTATTTCCGTTACTTTAGGAGGTGGGTCATAGAGGATCTTGCTTTGATTTGTAATTGAGTGTTCTGCCTATGTTTTCCTCTAAGAGTTTTATAATTTTCTGGTCTTACATTTAAGTCTTTAATCCATCTTGAGTTTATCCTTGTGTATGGTATTAAGAAGTGTTCTAATTTCATTCTTTAACATGTAGCTGCCCAGTTTTTGAAGCACCATTTACTGAAGAGTCTGTCTTTGCCCCATTGTATATTCTCATAGGTGCTTAAGTTTATTTCTGGGCTTTCTATCTTGTTCCATTGGTCTATATTTCTGTTTTTGTGCCAGTATCATACTGTCTTGATGACCATAGCTTTGTAGTATAACCTGAAGTCAGGAAGCTTGATTCCTTCAGCTCCATACTTCTTTCTCAAGACTGCTTTAGCTATTTGGGGTCTTTTGTGTTTCCATATGAATTGTGAAATTTTTTGTTCTGGTTCTGTGAAAAATGACATTGGTAATTTGTAGGTTGCATTTGGTAGTATAGTCATTTTCACAATATTGAAGATCCTTGATTCTTCCTACCCAGGAACATCTGTTTATGTTATCTTTGGTTTCTTGCATTAGTGTCTTATAATTTTCTGTGTACAGTTCTTTTGTCTCCTAGGTAAGTTTATTCCTAGATATTTAATTCTTTTTGTTTCAGTGGTGAATGGGATTGGTTCCTTAATTGCTTTTTCTGATTTTTCATTGTTAGTATATAGAAATGCAAGTAATTTCTGGATATTGATTTTGTATCCTGAAACTTTGCTAAATTCCCTGATTAGATCTAATAATTTCCTGATACTATTTTTAGGGTTTTCTATACACGTCTCCAAACAGTGAGATCTTTACTTCTTCTTTTCTGATCTGGATTCCATTTGTTTCTTTTTCTTCTCTGATTGCTATAGCTAGAACTTCCATAACTGTGCTGAATAATAGCAGTGAAAGTAGATACCCTTGTCTTGTTCCTGATCTTAGGGGGAATGCTTTCAGATTTTCACCATTGAGAATAATGTTTGTTGTAGGCTTATCATATATGGCCTTTATTATGTTGAGGTAGATTCCTTCTATGCCCATTTTTTGAAGAGTTTTAGTCATAAGTGAGTGCTGAATTTTGTCAAAGGCTTTTTCTGCATCTATTTAGATGATCACATGGCTTTTATCTTTCAATTTTTTAATACAGTGTATCACATTGATTGATTTCTGTATATTGAAGAATCCTTGCATCCCTGGAATAAACCCAACTTGATCATGGTGCATGAGTTTTTTGATGTGTTCCTGAATTCTGTTTGCTAAAATTTTGTTGAGGATTTTTGCATATTTGTTCATCTGTGATATTGACCTGAAGTTTTCTTTTTTGTGTTGTCTTTTTCTGGTTTTGGTATCAGGGTGATAGTGGCCTCATAGAATGAGTTTGCAATTGTTCCTTCTTCTGCAATCTTTTGAAGGAGTTTTAGAAGGATAGGCATTAGTTCTTCTCTAAATGTTTGATACAATTCTCCTGTGAAGCCACCTGGTCCTGGGCTTTTGTTTTTTGGGAGATTTTTTATCACAGTGTCAATTTCAGTGTTTGTAATTGGGTTGTTCATAATTTCTATTTCTTGCTGGTTCAGTCTTGGAAGACTGAACTTTTCTAAGAATCTGTCCAATTCTTTCAGGTTATCTATTTTATTGTCATATAGTTGTTCATAATAGTTTCTTATAATCCTTTGTATTTCTGCATTGTCTATTGTAACCTCTGCTTTTTTCATTTCTAATTTTGTTGATTTGATTCTTCTCTCTTTTTCTCTGATGTGTCTGGCTAAGGGTTTGTCAATCTTGTTTATCTTCTCAAAGAATCAGCTTTTAGTTTTATTCATCTTTAATATTGTTTCTTCCATTTCTTTTTCATTTATTTCTGCTTGAATCCTTATGATTTCTTTGTGTCTACTAAATTTGGGGTTTTCTTCTTCTTTTTCAAGTTCCTTTAGGTGTGAAGTTAGATTGTCTATGCCATGTTTTTCTTGTTTCTTGAGGTAGGATTGTACCACTATAAACTTCCCTCTTAGAACTGCTTTTGCTGCATCCCGTAGGTTTTGAGTTGTCCTGTTTTCATTTTCATTTGTTTCTAGAAATGTTTTTATTTCTCTTTTGATTTCTTCAGTAACCTATTGGTTATTTAGAAATGTGTTGTTTAATCTCCATGTGTTTGTATTTCTCACAGGTTTTTCTTGTAATTTATATCAGTCTCACAGCACTGTGATCAGAGAAGATCCTTGATACAATTTCAGTTTTCTTAAACTTGAGGTTTGATTTATGACCCAAGGTGTGGTCTATCCTAGAGAATGTTCCATGTGCACTTGAGAAGAAGGTGTATTCTTCTGCATTTGGATGGAATGTCCAGAAGATATCAAGGAGATCCATCTCATCTAACATATCATTTAAGACTTGTGTTTCCTTATTAATTTTTTATATTGATGCTCTGCCCATTGGTGTGAGTGGGGTGTTAAAGTCTCGTATTGTTGTGTTACTGGCAATTTCTCCTTTTATGTCTGTAAGTGTTTTTCTTATATAATGAGGTGCTCCTATATTGAGTGCATGGATATTTATAATTGTTATGTCTTCCTCTTGGGTTGATCACTTGATCATTATGTAGTGTCCTTCCTTATCGCTTATAATCTTCTTTAAGGTCTATTTTGTCTGATATGAGGATTGCTACTCCATCTTTCTTTTGCTTCCCATTTTCGTGGAATATATTTTCCCATCCTCTCATTTTCAGTCTATATGTGGGTTTTTTGTATATATATGGGTCTTGTTTTTGTACCCATTCAGCCAGTCAGTGTCTTGGTTGGAGCATTTAATCAATTTATATTTAAAGTAATTATTGGCATCTGGTCCCATCACTTCATGGGAAATAGATGGGGGAAACAGTGGAAACAGTGTCAGACTATTTTGGGGGGCTTCAAAATCACTGCAGATGGTGATTGAAGCCATGAAATTAAAAGACACTTACTCCTTGGAAGGAAAGTTATGACCAACCTAGATAGCATATTGAAAAGCAGAGACATTACTTTGCCAACAAAGGTCCATCTAGTCAAGGCTATGGTTTTTCCTGTGCTCATGTATGGATGTGAGAGTTGGACTGTGAAGAAAGCTGAGCACCGAAGAATTGATGCTTTTGAACTGTGGTGTTGGAGAAGACTCTTGAGAGTCCCTTGGACTGCAAGGAGATCCAACCAGTCCATCTGAAGGAAATCAGCCCTGGGATTTCTTTGGAAGGAATGATGCTAAAGCTGAAACTCCAGTACTTTGGCCACCTCATGGGAAGAGTTGATTCACTGGAAAAGACTCTGATGCTGGGAGGGGTTGGGTGCAGGAGGAGTAGGTGACAACAGAGGATGAGATGGCTGGATGGCATCACTGATTCAATGGACGTGAGTTTGAATGAACTCCGGGAGTTGGTGATGGACAGGGAGGCCTGGCGTGCTGCGATTCATGGGGTCGCAAAGAGTCGGACACGACTGAGCAACTGAACTGAACTGAACTGGTCTTCCTATTGCCATTTTCTAATTGGGGTTGATTTTGTAGATCTTTTTTCTTCTCTTGTATTTCTTGACTATATAAGTCCCTTTAACATTTGTTGTAAAGCTGGTTTGGTGGCACTGAATTCTCTTAACTTTTGCTTGTCTGAAAAGCTTTTTCTTTCTCCATCAATTTTGAATGAGATCCTTGCTGGGTATAGTAATCTTGGTTGTAGATTTTTCCCTTTCAGCCCTTTAAATATATCCTGCAATTTCCTTCTGGCCTGAAAACTTTCTGCTGGAAGATCAGCTGTTAAGCGTGTTTCCCTTGTATGTTACCTGTTGCTTCTCCCTTGCTGCTTTTAATATTTTCTTTGTGTTTAGTCTTTGTTAGCTTGATCTGTATGTGTCTTGGAATGTTTCTCCTTGGGTTTATCTTTTATGGGTCTCTTTGTGCCTCTTGGACTTGATTGCCTATTTCCTTTTCTATGTTGGGGAAATTTTCAACTATAATCTCTTCAAAAATTTTCTCATACACTTTTTCTCTTCTTTTTCTGGGACCCCTATAATTTGAATGTTGGGGCATTTGATATTGTCCCAGAGGTTTCTGAGACTGTCCTCAGCTCTTTTCATTCTTTTTACTTTATTCTGCTCTTCAGAAGTTATTTCTGTCATTTTGTCTTCCAGCTCACTGATTCTTTTTTTTCCTTCAGATATTCTGCTGTTGATTCCTTCTAGAGTAGTTTTAATTTCAGTACTTGTGTTGTTTGTCTCTGTATGCTTATTCTTTAATCCTTCTAGGTCTTTGTTAATTGATTCTTGCATTTTTCCGTTCTGTTTTCAAGGTTTTTGATCATCTTTACTATCATTATGCTGAATCCTTTTTCAGGTAATTTTCCTCTTTCCCCTTCATATTTGGACTTCTGTGTTTTTAGTTTGTTCCTTCTTTTGTGCAGTATTTCTCTGTGTTTTCTTTTTCTTTCTTTTCTTTTTTAAGCTATTGAGTTTGAGGTCTCCTTTTCCCAGGCTTCAAGGAAAGTTAATTATTTCCTTGATCCTTTCTTCCTTTTGGTTTCTTCCCTCCTAAAGTTGGTCTAGAGGTTTGTGTGAGCTTCGTAAAGGGTGAGATTTGTGCTGAGTTTTTGTTTGTTTGCTTGTTTTTCCTCTGATGGGCAAGGCTGAGTGAGTTGGTACTTCTGTCTGCTGATGATTGGGTTGGCATTTTTGCTTTGTTTGTTGTTTAGATGAGGCATCCTGCACTGGTGGTTGGGTGATGCTGGGTCTTGAATTCAAGTGGTTTCCTTTGTGTGAGTTCTCACTCTTTGATACTCCCTAGGATTAGTCCCAGAGAAGGCAATGGCACCCCACTCCAGTACTCTTGCCTGGAAAATCCCATGGGCGGAGGAGCCTGGTAGGCTGCAGTCCATGGGGTCGCTAAGAGTTGGACACGACTGAGCAACTTGACTTTCACTTTTCACTTTCATGCATTGGAGAAAGAAATGGAAGCCCACTCCAGTGTTCTTGCCTGGAGAATCCCAGGGACGGGGGAGCCTGGTTGGCTGCCGTCTATGGGGTCGCACAGAGTCACACACGACTGAAGGGACTTAGCAGCAGCAGGATTAGTCCTCTGATAGTAAGGTC
Organism: Bos indicus; assembly: GCF_029378745.1. Taxonomy (NCBI): domain Eukaryota; kingdom Metazoa; phylum Chordata; class Mammalia; order Artiodactyla; family Bovidae; genus Bos; species Bos indicus. The sequence goes on along the minus strand of NC_091782.1, from coordinate 6,719,434 downwards.
GTGAAGTCAGTGCTCCCACTCCAAAGGCTCAGGATTTGATCTCTAGTCAGGAATGAAGATTCCACAAGTGATTTGTTATGGCATTAAGGGAGAGTAAAACAAATATCAAAAAATGAGAAACCAGAGATGAACACCAGACAAATGGCAGTTACAAAATCAGGCAAATAATAATCAAACTAATGGAATATACACATATACATGTACACCCATTGAGCAAAGTGAAAACAGTCCAACAAAAAAAGATCCTCATGACCCAGGTAATCATGATGGTGTGATCACTCAACTGGAGCCAGCCATTCTGAAATTTGAAGTCAAGTGGGCCTTAGGAAGCATCTACAAACAAAGCTAGTGGAGGTAATGGAATTCCAGCTGAGCTATTTCAAATCCTAAAAGATGATGCTGTGAAAGTGCTGCACTCAGTATGCCTCCAAATTTGGAAAACTCAGCAGTGGCCACAGGACTGGAAAAGGTCAGTTTTCATTCCAATCCCAAAGAAAGGCGATGCCAAAGAATGCTCAAACTACCACACGATTGCACTCATCTCACAGAAAGAAATGCTCAAAATTCTCCAAGCTAGGCTTCAACAGTACGTGAACCATGAACTTCCAGATGTTCAAGCTGGACTTAGAAAATGCAGAGGAACCAGAGATCAAATTGCCAACATCTGTTAGATCATCAAAAAAGCAAGAGAGTTCCAGAAAAACATCTATCTGCTTTATTGACTATGCCAAAGACTTTAACTGTGTGGATCACAATAAATTGTGGAAAATTCTTGAAGAGATGGGAACACCAGATCACCTGACCTGTCTCTTGAGAAATTTGTATGCAGGTCAGGAAACAACAGTTAGAACTGGACATAGAACAACAGACTGGTTCCACAAAGGGAAGGAGTACATCAAGGCTGTATATTGTCACCCTGCTTATTTAACTTATATGCAGAATACATCATGAGAAACATTGGGCTGAATGAAGTACAAGTTGGAACTTAGATTGCTGGGAGAGAAAAATATCAATAACCTCAGATATACAGATGACACCACTCTTATGGCAGAAAGTGAAGAACTAAAGAGCTTCTTGATGAAAGTGAAAGAGGAGAGTGAAAAAGTTGGCTTAAAGTTCAACATTCAGAAAACTAAGATCATGGCATCTGGTCCCATCATTTCATGGCAAATAGATGGGGAAACAGTGGAAACAGTGACAGACTTTATTTTGGGGGGCTCCAAAATCACTGCAGATGGTGACTGCAGCCATGAAATTAAAAGACGCTTGCTCCTTGGAAGAAAAGTTATGACCAACCTAGACAGCATATTAAAAAGCAGAGACATTAGTTTGCCAACAAATATCTGTCTAGTCAAGGGTATGGTTTTTCTAGTATTCCTGTATGGGTATGAGAATTGGACTATAAAGAAAGCTGAGTGCCTAAGAATTGATGCTTTAGAGCTGTGGTGTTGGAGAAGACTCTTGAGAGTCCCTTGGACTGCAAGGAGATCCAACCAGTCCATCATAAAGAAGATCAGTCCTGAATATTCTGTGGAAGGACTGATGTTGAAGCTGAAACCCCAATACTTTGGCCAGCTGATATGAAAAACTGACTCATTTAAAAAGACCCCAGTGCTAGGAATGACTGAAGGCAGGAGGAGAAGAGGACAGAGGATGAGATGGTTGGATGGCATCACTGACTCAATGGACCTGAGTTTGAGTAAACTCTGGGAGTTGATGATGAACTGGGTTGGGGGTGGGGTGGGTTGGCGTGCTGCATTCTATGGGGTCACAAAGAGTCGGACACGACTGAGTGACTGAACTGAACTAGTTGGGGTCCTTCTCTGTAGTTCACTGCATCAGGTGTTTGATGGGCCAGCCTGTCTATTTGTTCAGCTGCCCAAGTTGGTGTGTGGAGAGAGACTATGGTGATGGCTCCACTCCCTATCCCTGACTCAGCAGTATTGCCTTGCTTCCCTGGCTGCCTGGCTTTCTCCTCCACAGGCATTTCCTACTACAATCTCCTCCCTCACATCCCCTTGATCCTTTCTGCAGTTGACAGCAGCCTTTACACTGGGATTGCTCTGCAATCCCTCAACTTCAGCTCCCAGCCACTGCCCTTTCCAGGAGACCCACGTTTCTGCCTGGCATATGTTAGGCTGAAGCAAGGACTGTCTGATTCCATTCCATTTAGGCTGCCATAGATGAGCTATTTTATTCTCACCCTTAAATGTTTCTCCTCTGACTCAGACAACTGCCCCACTGTGGGGATCGGACCCTTGCTTCAGTTTCCCCACCTGCCAAGGGTAGGTCCAGTACTACTAATACTCCTGTTTTTCACCCTAGTTCCTTTGTCCTACCGAGTTTTGCATGATGTGGATCACAATAAACTGTGGAAAATTCTTCAAGAGATGGGAATACCAGACCACCTGACCTGCCTCTTGAGAAATTTGTATGCAGGTCAGGAAGCAACAGTTAGAACTGGACGTGGAACAACAGACTGGTTCCAAATACGAAAAGGAGTACATCAAGGCTGTATATTGTCACCCTGCTTATTTAACTTATATGCAGAATATATCATGAGAAACGCTGGGCTGGAAGAAGCACAAGCTGGAATCAAGATTGCCAGGAGAAATATCAATAACCTCAGGCATGCAAATGACACCAACCTTATGGCAGAAAGTGAAGAGGAACTAAAAAGCCTCTTGATGAAAGTGAAAGAGGAGAATGGAAAAGTTGGCTTAAAACTCAACATTCAGAAAACGAAGATCATGGCATATGGCCCCATCACTTCATGGGAAATAGATGGGGAAACAGTGGAAATAGTGTCAGACTTTATTTTTGGGGGGGCTCCAAAATCACTGCAGATGGTGACTGCAGCCATGAAATTAAAAGACGCTTACTCCTTGGAAGAAAAGTTATGACCAACCTAGATAGCATATTCAAAAGCAGAGACATTACTTTGCCAACAAAGGTCCGTCTAGTCAAGGCTATGGTTTTTCCTGTGGTCATGTATGGATGTGAGAGTTGGACTGTGAAGAAAGCTGAGCGCCGAAGAATTGATGCTTTTGAACTGTGGTGTTGGAGAAGACTGTTGAGAGTCCCTTGGACTGCAAGGATATCCATCCAGTCCATTCTGAAGGAGATCAGTGCTGGGTGTTCTTTGGAAGGAATGATGCTAAAGCTGAAACTCCAGTACTTTGGCCACCTGATGCAGAGTTGACTCATTGGAAAAGACTGATGCTGGGAGGGATTGGGGGCAAGAGGAGAAGGGGACGACAGAGGATGAGATGGCTGGATGGCATCACTGACTCAATGGACCTGAGTCTGAGTGAACTCCGGGAGTTTGTGGTGGACAGGGAGGCCTGGCGTGCTGCGATTCCTGGGGTCACAAAGAGTCGGACACGACTGAGCGACTGAACTGAACTGTTATCTTCTTTTCAGCTGGTCAGGTCCTCCTGTCTGCTCTCAGCTGGTGTTCTGCGTGCATTTCTGTGTCTGAAGGTGGATTCCTGATGCACCTGTGAAGAAAGATGTACTCCACATCCACCTACTCCTCCGCCATCTTGTTCTCTTATTTTATTTTTATTATTTGTCCAATGACGTCACCAGCTAGCCCATGAGTGCGGTGAGAATGGAGCTCTTGTCCTCTATTTAGCACAAAGTCTCTAGATAAGTGCACCACCACTACAGCACCAATGACAGTAATTAATGCACAGACTCCAGTATGCATGGAAAATCACAAGAGCCCAAATAGCCAAAGAAATCTTGAGAAAAAAGAACAAAGCTTCATGCTGTCTAACTTCAGACTATACCAACAGTAGTCAAAACGGTATGGTGCTGTCACAAAACAGATATGTAGATCCTTGTAACAAAATAGAGAACCCAGAAATAAATCCATGCACGTGTGGTCAATTAATCTACAAGAAAGAAAGGAAGCAGGAAAATACAGTAGGGAAAAGAGAGTCTCTTCAATAAGTGGTGTTGGCAAAAATGGATAGATAGCTGCATGAAAAATAATGAAATCAGAACATTTTCTCACACCATACACGTTGCTCATCCTATACCCTGACGGCTCAGATGGTAAAGAATCTGCCTGCAATGCAGGAGACCCAGGTTTCATCCCTGGGTTGGGAAGATCCCCTGGAGAAGGGAATGGCTTTGTCTGGAGAATTCCATGGACAGAAGAGCCTGGAGGGCTATACAGTCCATGGGGTCACAGACGAGTCAGACACGACTTAGCAACTAACACATACAAAAATAAACTCCAAGTGGATTAAAAACCTAAATATAAGACCCCAAGCCCACAAAAGTTGATAGAAAACATAGGCAGTATACTTTTTCACATCAGCCTCAGCAATATTTTTTGGAAATGTCTCTTCAGGCAAGGAAAACAGGAGTAAAAATAAGCAAAAGTACCAGATCAAACTTTTGCACATCAAAGGAAACTACGAACAAATGGAAAAGGCTACCAATTGAATTTTTAAAAGATCTTTGCAAACGATGTGTCTATAAGAGATTAATATCTCACCATATGATACAGTAGTTGTACACCTTGGTATTTACTCAAATGAACTGAAAACTTATACCCATGTAAATCTTGCACAAATGCTTAAATCAGCTTTATTCACAATTACCAAAATTTGGAAGCAACCAAGATGCCCTTCAGTGGGTGAATGGATAAATAAATTGTGGTACATCCAGACTATGAACTATTAGTCAGCACCAAAAAAAGGAGCTATCAAGTCATGAAAATAGATAGAAGACTTGAAAATGCATATTTGTAAGAGAAAGAAGTCACAGAAGCTAAATACTTTTTGATTATGGAAATATTATGATTTCTATATGACATTTCAGAAAAGGTGAAATTTTGATGACAGCAAAACAATAGTAGTTGACAGGAACTTGAAAGGAGAGATGAACAGGTGGAGTACAGAGAATTTTAGAGTGATGAAAATATTCTGTATGACACTAGATACTTTATACACTTGTCAAAGCTGTGGAATGTATAATATCAAGAGTGAGCCCTCAAGTGTACTATGGACTCTGGGTGACTATAATGTGTCAATCCTTGGTAAAATCATACCATTTTGAGAAGTGGGAGAAATTATGCATGAGTAGAGTCAGGGCATATATGGGAAATCTGTGTACCTTTCTCTCACCTTTGTTGTGAACATAAACTCCCCCCTAAAAAAAAATCATCTGAAAAAAAGTGTGGGGGAAGATATTTGCAAACTGTGTATCTGTTAAGTGGGTAATATACAAAATATAGAAGGAACCCTTATGACTCTATAGCAAAAAGCATATATAATTCAATTTGAAAATGGGCAAAGACTCTGAGCAGACATTTTTATTAAGAAGACATATAATTGGCCAACAGGTATAGGAAAAAATTGTCTACATCACTAATCATTAAGGAAATTCAAATCAAAACCACAAGATATAATCTCACACCAGATACAATGGCTGTTATTTTTTTAAAAAAAGAAAAAAATATAGGAAGAGTCAGCTAGGTTTTGGATTAATTGGAACCTTTGTGTACTGTTGATATGATTGTAAAATAGTGCAGCTTCTATGGAAAACAGTGTGGAGTTTCCCAGAGTAATTAAAAATAAAACTAACATATAATACAGAAGTCATAATTTTGTGTATTTTTCTGAAAGAATTGAAAACAAAATCTAGAAGAGATATTTTTACTCCCATGTTCATTGCAGTATTATTCAGGAAAACGAAGTGGTAGATTAAAAATGTGGTGTATACACATACTTAGTACTCAGCCTTAGTATGTGCTACAACATGGATGAACTTTGAGACCATTATGTAAAGTAAAATAATTCAGTCATAGAAGGACAAATACTGCATGATTCCACTTATATGATGTCTCTTAAATAAACTCATAAAATCAGAAAATAGAACTGTGATTACCAGGTATGGTAGAAAGGAGAAAATTAGGAGTTGCAGCTCAATGGGTATAGAGTTTCAATCATGCAAAGTGAAAAATTCTAAATATCTGCTGTACAACTATGAGCATAATTTAACAAAACTGTACATTAAAATTTTGTTTGGAGAAGAGGTTTCATGGTTTCATGTGTTTACCACAATATTGGACTTAATATTAAAAAACAATTGCTTGAGAATTTGCCAAATGTAATAACTTGAGTTCATTTAGGATGTTACCGAAAAAAAAAAAAAAGAGAGAGAGAGAGAGAGACAGTAGTCTGTTTAATTTGTCAATATATCTTTTACATTTCAGGGAATTCTACAGAAGCAAAGTATATAAAGTATTTTTTTTGTTCTAATGACCCATTTTTTTCTAGTGACTTCCCCTTTTTCTTTGGTAACTGCTAATTTACCTAAATTATTGACACTGTATTTGACATTTTGCTAAATTCTCTCAGCAGCTGGGAACCTTTCAGTTGTATCGATGTGCTGCCAAGCTATTAGCAGACGTGGTCAACCCTGTCACAACAGTCCATCTGTCTACTTTGGTGAAGAGGTCCTTACTCAATTCTTCTTTATGCTTTCTCTGAATTATCATTACCCAGTAAACAAACATGCTGTTCAGAAACAGCATTGTTTTGAACTTCCTTGAAGTAATATTTAACACCATGGAATGGGATATATTTTCTTTGTTTTGTATCCTTGACCCTAATTAACTTCTAGGAAAAAATTATACTTGCAAAGTCATTTTTAATTGATGGAGGTCAGATAGGATCTTTTTTTGACTGTCATTACTTTTGTTACTTACATTTTAATTAATTTCTAAAATTAACTCTGGGTTTGTTACCTGTTAATAGTTTATCATTTGAATACTTTTTATACTATATTTTTTTCAACTTTCTATATGGTGTGTAGCCCTTTCCAATTTAGGATAAACTGTAGGGTTAATTAAAAAGCTGGCTGTCATAGAGAAAGCTAAATAAAAAATCTCCAACAGGTCACCTGGCATAAAATGTAATCACATGTAATTCACATGTATCATATATTCACTGTTATATAACTGATCATTTTTAAATAACTTAATTCATTATGAGTAAAGAGGAAACTACTCATATTAAGCACCATCAATAGAAGCAAACTCTAAACCAAATCTCCACATACTAAGCCATATAATTGAAGAAAATGCATATTATCAAGTAGCTGCATTTTCTGAAACTCACATTTTAGAGACAGTTGGCATTATTTCAAATGTGTGATCTTATCCTCTATTTAGATGATGAGGTATCTTTGCAGATTTAGAGTTATCTTGTGAGTATTCTTTAGTCTTATTAAATTAATGTAAAGTGTTCTACTTTCTTAAGTAAATTTTGATTTCTAGACATTAATTTAGGTAAAAGAAAGGAAATTAGGAATTTAGATGTGGTAATTATAGTGTATACTACTGGTCTGCATTCACATAAGTGTTTCCTTTATTTTACAAATATACAAACAGAAAAGGGCCTTTAAAAATGGTGCATATGTTCTTTAATCCTCCTCCTTATGTTTTTGACTTCAGTACTTTTTTTCCTTATCAGTAATAACTTTATATTTTTATTTTTTATTGAAGTATAGTTGATTTACAATGTTTTGTTAGTTTCTTCTGTACAGAATAGTGAATCAGTTATGCATATACATATATCCACTCTTTTTGGATTATTTTTCCATTACAGGTCATTACAGAGTATTGAGTAGGGTTCCCTGTGCTGCAAGTACATACTTATTAGTTATCTATTTGATGTATAGTGGTGTGTACATATCAATCCCAACCTCCTAGTTTATCCCTCCCCCAATTCTCCCTTGGTTTAAATTTGTTTTCTCTATCTGGGGCTCTATTTCTGTTTTGTAATTACATTCATTTGTACCATTTTTTTTTAGATTCCACATACCACCCTGAAAAGACCTTGTCCAGGACTATTAAAAAAAAAAAAAAAAAAGATTTGTTCTTCTCATCTTTGCTCCTAGCTTTCTATGAGCTGGATTACTGATACTAATCCAGAGTAGTGGTGTAGTGCTCCAGTCCCAAAGGCTGAGCCTAAGGTATGCGAGTTGTTGTAAGGACGGTCTGTCTAGGCAAAGAAAATAACTCAGGAAATGCTTCTTGAGAAGTTCTAATATGACATATTCCAGAACCTGTGCAAAGCATAGAGAAATAAAAAGGTGAATGTAATTCATTCACTCTCATTCATTCAACAGTGTTCAAGTACCTGATAATGACAATGCAATGTATTAAAATTCCATATGCATATGTTTTCCAGATGTATGAAGAGTGATGTGATTCCTACACTGTAAATGCATTTAAACATTTTACTATAATCCATTAAAATTGTAATTAGTATTTTCTTCATCAACAGATGCTAAAAGTATAATTTTTGTTATACTAAAAGTATAACTTCTAAGTATAACTGCTATTAAATGCGTTTGACATTATTTGCCTCACATCTAGGTTTCCCTGTATGGCTGGGGGCTCAGACAGTAAAGAGTCCATCTGCCAATTCATGAGATATGGGTTCAAGACTTGGGTCAGAAAGATCCCCTGGAGAAGAGAATGGCTACCCATTCCAGTATTCTTGACTAGAGAACTCCATGGACAGAGGAGCCTAGCAGGCTACAATCCATGGGGTCCTGAAGAGTTGGACATGACTGAGCAGCTAACAGAGACACACTTACATACATGTATCTGTACAAAAATATTTGCTGCTGCTAAGTCACTTCAGTCATGTCCGACTCTGTGCGACCCCAGAGATGGCAGCCCACCAGGCTTCCCCGTCCCTGGGATTCTCCAAGCAAGAACACTGGAGTGGGTTGCCATTTCCTTCTCCAATGCATGAAAGTGAAAAGTGAAAGTGAAGTCACTCAGTCATGTCTGACCCTCAGCAACCCAGTGGACTGCAGCCTTCCAGGCTCCTCCATCCATGGGATTTTCCAGGCAAGAGTACTGGAGTGGGGCGCCATTACCTTCTCCAGTAAGCACTAATCCATATGCTTATCAGGGAAGAAAAGATTTTTGTTTGGTCCCCAAGAAAACGTTTCTCCCCTTCTTGGGTATCAATGTTCAGTGGGATGGCCAACAAGATGGTGTTAAGTTCAGGAGCTTCAGGTCACAGAATCCTTGGGAGGTTTATAAGACCTTCAGTTGCCAAATGTCATCCATGCATATACCTTTAGAGAGTGTGCCGATCCTCACACCTTTCCTCTTGACTATTCCTCTTTTTCCTGCTGTGGTTTAATGGCTTTGGTTGAGCCCCTGTTACAATATATGAATCCAAGTGTTCTAAAGTGCTTTCTATTTGTTTAAATTGGAATCTGAAATAAAACAAGTGATCCTTATGGCATAAGGGAAATTTAAGGTTATATAAATTAACTGTGTGCCTGTTCAGTCTCTTCAGTTGTGTCCAACACTTTGCAATTCTATGGACTGTAGCCCACCAGGGTCCTCTGTCCATGGGATTCTCTAGGCAAGAATACTGGAGTGGGTTGCCGTGCCCTGCTCCAAAATTAACTGTACTTATGTTCATTCTCTGAGCCATTTGAGCTTATGGCGTGATATCAAATCCTAGAAGATTGTCTGCAATATCAAAGAACTCATGAAAACAAATGTGAAGACAACTGAAGCTTTTTTATTAGAAACTAACTTTTCTTATTTCTAATGTAATATGTGTATTTTATAAAAATTGGTGGAATTATAATTTTGAAGTAATTGGATGAAGTAAAAGAAGGGGAAATCAGCATAATCTAATAATAATCTATGGGGTCGCACAGAGTTGGACACGACTGAAGTGACGCAGCAGCAGCAGCAGCAATAATAATTATAATTGATATTTGCTGAGTATTCTGTTAGATACCAAGCATTGGTCTGTTACTTGGATTTTCTCACTTAGCTCTTAGAGTTCTCTATGAAGTCAGTGTTATCAATATTTTTATCCCAGTTTTACAGTTAGGGCTTCAGAGAGGTTTAAATGACTACACAAGTTATATACTAATAGTAAGTTGTTGACACTCATTCATTGGGCAATAATTATTATTTAGTGGGAATCAGGCATGGAAATATCAACACGTGTATTTCAGTTAATTTTTACAATAATTTCAGGGAGTAGGACTTAGTGTCCTTATTAGCTTTATATCACTCAAATAGGTTAATACAAGTCACAGAGCTATCACATGTTGGAACCTGAATTAGAATCCAGTTCTATATGACTCCAGTTTCTCTCTCCCACCTTTTGAATGTGTGTATATTTGTGCATATGTGCACAAAACTCATCCCAACTTTCTGTAACATGAGTAAGTTTTTTAGAACTGTGTTTGAATTAGGAATTTCGTACTACATGAAAAGCTATTTTTATACAATTTACTTAGCCAATCACACAGAATTAAATATTTGACTACTGACTTTCCTTTTATGTCCTTGTGTGTTCCTATAGTTGTAATCTATTCCCACGGAAACTCTATTATTCTGAGGACAAATATTGCATTGTATGGCTATCTAATTTCCTCATGGTAGACCTTGATTCAAGGTAGGTGTTCTTGGTTATCCTAGGAATGGGAGTTGAAAATGAGAAGCCAGTTATGGAACTAAACAAAATGAAAGTGAGATTTGGGAGTGTATATAAATCCACATCATGAATGTATCAACATTCCAGGACAGAGAATTCAGAGAAGACATATGAAGATGGACATAATAATTTTATTTATCCAGATAAGTAGTCACTTGACATTTGGAAAACAGGACATTATTTGGACACCAGTTAGAGTCTGGAAGATGCTTCAGTGACTTTGTTTGAGCCTAATGTGCTGTGGTGCAAACAAGCAGTGAGGGAGGAGTCAGTTACGATCTCAAAAAATGCAAAAGCCATAGTTGAAGTACAGAGTGATTACCAGGACAGTGACAAATAACAGAATCACAGCAGAAATCCATCCAGACTCAGAGCATAGCATGAAAAGTGATAGGGGTGGGGGAAAATAAGTCAGAGTAGGGGCAGAAAACATGTTTGAAATTTTTATTTAAGAGTTCAAAGAAGAAAGTTAAAGCCTGGAGAACTAATAATTCTCAGTCAAAATTTTAAAGGATATGAGTTTTACAAGCAAAAATTAAAATGTAAAAGTTCACTATGTAGTATTACAGGATTTGGTCACTCAGAGCTTGTGAATTCAGTCTGTGATGCTGTTTCACAGCATATTTAACTCACAATGTAGATGAAAATGTACAGTGTCCTGCACCTTATAGTCCATGACTGCTGAGAATTCAGGGTCTAAATATTTATTATATCTATTCTTTTCCATTGGAACCATAGCGACTTCCTCAGTAAATTGCTAATTATAACTTGATAAACATTATAAATGAACATTATAGGTGTCACTTTTTTGCAATGACAAATTCCATTGTTTTGCAGCCAGCAGACAAATGGCCCTTGAGATCTCATCTACATTTCATTTTTCTGTCGAGATCGAGTTCAACTTGCTGTATGAAGTGGAAACAACTTTCTTAGACAATAAGTTCTTTTGTATTCTTAAACCATTTTGGATTAAACACTTCAATTTCTTTATCTTTTTTTCTAAAATAACTTTCTTTAACAATAAAATAGCCGAACACTTTTCAGGTTTTCTTCATTCGAAGTTCTGTAGTATTTAGATCTAGATGTAAACAAGTACTAAGATTTAACAAACATAAACTTAATAAATGATTTGTTTTTATAGGTGGTATTTGCACTAATATCTCTAATAATACTATTTACAATGAAGTCAACAACAGAAAGGAACTTGAGATCCTTGCAACCTCATTACTATTGGTTTATAGACCAGCAGTAGTAATTACCTAATACAGAAACGTCAAAATATTTTTCAAAATATATAATATGAATTTAAAAAGAGTTCTTGCATGAATTTAAATGAAATCCCTGTAAATGAATTAAAATGAATTTATAATGTCTAGTATAAGTTAATAAAAAAATGAGTTAGGGGAATTATTTCTCCTGGATTGATCTATTCCAGAACGTGGAGGGGGCAGTATTGCAGGAATGACATCAGAACATTTTCCCATCAACTACCATAGTGACTGACATCTATTACTTCTTTGTAAGTTTCTACTTAATATGAATGTGTGCAAGATATACGGAAGCAGATGAAAATCTAAACTGCAATACATAGTTTTGTATTTTTTCACAAAATGAACAATTGTATGTTAAAACATGTAACTTATTTTTGTAAACAAAACTTACCTTCAATAAGTATATATTGAAAGAATGAATTAATGAGTACAAATTCAGGCAAAAACTCAAGTGTGGCTCAGTCATCTCAGTGTCACCATCCAAAGAAACATCTCAAAGGATTCCTTTCTAGTTCATGCCTAGCCAGCCAGCCCAAGGTCCATACTACCTAGTAGCCTGTGTACTTGCCCTGCTTCAGAACCAGCTCACTCCTTACCCACCTTCAGAAGGTATGCCTGGAATGACAGGAAATTCACTTCTGCACAGCATCTTTTATTGGGGGTTGAGTCAGTGAGGAAGAATCGGTCCTTTAATATTTTCCAAGATTAACCCAGGTAAATGATATTTCTCATAACTCCCATTTTGCTAGGTTCTTTCCCATACTAGATAAGAGGGTCATTTCCAGGATGTTCTATGTGTAAGCATTGAGAAAAAGACACAGTTTTTCTGAAAAACATGGTCCAATCAAAATAGCCTACTTACACTAGCAATCTACACATACTTCTGTAACTAAGCTAAACGCATGAAATTGAAAAATAGCAGTCTCTTTTGTATAATATGGGATTCCCTGGAGGCTCTCCTGCCTGCAATGCAGGAGACCTAGGTTTAATCCCTGGATTGGGAAGATCTGGAAAAGAAAATGTCAACCCATGCCAGTATTCTTGCCTGGAGAATCCCATGGATGGAAGAGGCTGGCAGGAGGGTCGCAGAGTCAGACATGACTGAGCGACTTCATTTTTACTTTTATGTATAATAGGTATAGTCTTAAGATGTTATGTAAAGGGCACTTTTTAAACTTTGACTAACAAAATTTAAATATAAGTTTTCAGTGTTTTAATTTATGGTAACAAAATTAGACATGTATGGAGAGAGAAATACACTTTAAAAATTTTTTTATTGGAATATAGTTGCTTTACAATGCTATGTTAGTTTCTGCTGTACAGTGAACTGAATCATCAATATGTATACATATATCCCCTCTTTTCCAGGTTTCCTTCCCATTTCAGTCACCACAGAGCACTGAGCAGAGTCTCCTGTGCTATGTAGTAGGCTCTCGTTAGTTATCTATTTTATACATAATAGTGTAAGTAAGAAGAAAAGCGAGGAAAAAATATTCATATAAAAGTATACAGTGGACCATCTTCATTTTAATGAGTAACAAAATTAAAAGAAACTCCCATTTTCATGACTATAAGTGTCAGGGTTGTTGATTTCTAAACAAATATCTACTTCCTGGCTTTTCAGTTAGACATGCATGACCCTATTACAGCATGTTTTATAAAGTATTGTTTGAACAACAACAATAACATGAATGAAAGGAAAAGAAGAAAAAGTAAAGATCGCAGCCATTACCGGAGATTGCCAAGACTTGCAAAATTGTGAGCTGGTGCATGATAAACCAAAGACAAGCCAACATGAGCAATTTTGACGAGACTTCCCTTTAGTAAATGCTGCCTCATCTTAGGCAAGTTTGTGCATTTAATCATGCATTCTGTTCTCGTGGCTCTAAATTTAACCACACAGCATATTTCTGATGGATGTTCCTTAAGCACATCACATTTAACCTGTTCCAAATGGAACTCATAATTTCCTCACCTCCACTCTGCTCTTCCTACTGATTAATTTCTCCATCTTTGTTAATTGTCCACCCTCTTCCATAGAACAGATGTGTCCTAACCCATTTTGCATATCAAATTATTTCCTTTTTACTTCAAAGAGCTATTCTGACGGAAACATTTGGCCTCAGCATATAATTAAAAACTTAACAATACTAATAGCTGTTTCAAAGAGCATCTTCTCTTTGTCAGTGTGCAAGTATTTACAATAATTTGCATGTAATTCACTTTCATATCCATTCACCAGGGTATGAATATTACTTAGTCAAATAGACAATTAATTAATATAATCTTTACATAGTCACTTATTAAAATGCACTACACAACTGCTGTTTACTTGGGACTTCTCACTGGATCCATGGGCATGTGAATATTGAACAACTGCGGCTGTTTATAACATTGGTCTTCTTGTCTAAAGGAGCCAGGTACACATTAAAAAAAATTTTTTTTTCTCTGAATTGAGAATAAAAGTCTCACATTCTTCAATGTGTTATTTATAAAGATGTCCCCTTACCTTATTCAGTGTGAACCCTAAAACTAGGAAATGTTTATTGATCATTGATTACAGGTTAAGTTTATCTAATGAGTAAAAATCACAATCTCCAGTGAAATTTTTAAAATACCCAGGGCTAGAAGTCTATATTGTTGTAAAACAGAGAAAATTTGTGGCAAATTTTACTGTTTCACTCAGTTGAAAATTTGTAATTTTTGATGAACATCTATTAGGCATTCATGGGATTCCCAGGTGAGGCTAGTGTCAAAGAACCTGAATGCCAACGCAGGAGACAATCCCTGAGTAAGGAAGATCCTCTGGAGAAGGGCATGGCAATCCACTCCAGTATTCTTGCCTGGAGAATCCTGTGGACAGAGGAGCCTGGCAGGCTACAGTCCATAGGGCTGCAAAGAATTGGACATCACTGAAGCAACTTAGCACACACCCACATCATGCATTCATGCTACAATCTCCTTGCTAAATGTTTTTGTGTTCATTAATACAAGCTTATGAGATAAGTACAAGGATTTCAATCTTACACACTTCAAAACTGAAGCACAGAGCTAGTTATTCAGTTGTGTCTGACTTTTTGCAACCCCACAGACCATAGAAACCAGACTTCTCTATCCATGGAATTCTCCAGGCAAGAATACTGGAGTGGGTAGCCATTCTCTTCTTAAGGGGTTCTTCCCAACCCAGGGATAAAATGCAGGCAGATTCTTTCCTGTTTCAGCCACCATGGAAGATTGAAGCACAGTGAGGTTAAGTAACTTGCCCAAAGTTAAAGGATATTGAAGCTGAAATTTAAATTATGTTTTTTTAACTCCACAGTATATGATCTTTACCTCTATAGAATCTATTTATGTTTGAGAGAATAATTTTAATGCAAATGAACTGATGATTTTAAAACTTAAGCTCTCATTTAAAATTTTTCTTTCAGAAAACAATGCTTTCACACCTCCACATTTTCAGCATTTATTTGGAGAATTGAATGTCTTATGATTCAAGAAAAGTGAGATTCATTTTATAGGCCAAGTGGGAGACAAAGATGCATTTTTGAAAATTAATTAAGCTATTTTAAAAAACACTTTAGTTACCATACTATCAAACTTAATGGAAATGTCATGATCTTGGATAAGTTTAGATTTAGTAAGATTTGGGGGAAATACAGCCTTTCCTTATACTTGCTCAGTTATTGCAAATATTAATATATTCAGAGATAGGAAAGGAAATATGATTTAACATTATTTAGTAAAGTTAAACATGTAGTAATAAGTAGAAAATCCACTTATGATCCTTAAATATAAATTACCATAAAATAGAAATCAACATGGTTTGTAAGAGATTGAACGTTTCGTAATTTTAATACCCATGCCCAAACAGAAAGATTTTCCTTCAGTCTCTAGCTTAGTTATAAACACATTTAATGTGGTCCATCCTATTATCTAAAAGGTCATTCTGATGTTTTCAATCTTCATCTAAGACACTCTAAGACATGATTTCAGCGATTTATGTAAGCAGAAGTGATATAAAGTGCCAAAGGAGAAGTAGGTACTATGATTTACCTATATTGAATTCCTTTTTATTCTCTCAAGAATCAAATAGCCATGGCAAATTCTCTAATGTCAAGAACAAAATGAGTTGTGCAAATTTCATATAATCAGTCACTTAGTAACCATTAATTAGGCATCATTTTATTTAGAAATGAGGTCCTGACTTTAAAAGGATAAATACAGACTCTGTAAAATGACATACAATTTAAGGCCCAAGAGACTATATAAAGTGGTTTAAAGTACAAAGGTTTAGAAGTACTATAGGAAGAGGGGAAATAAATGGCTGGCTTAATTTGAAGAATATCTAGTTTAAAACAAGTCCAGATTAAAACCAGGGAATGATAATGTTAATTTTGAAGGAAATCACATCCTAAAGTAGCCATCAAACTGCCCCACAAAATTTTTAACAAGACTTCCTTAAAATAATGTAAATTCTGGGGAGTAATGTTCTCTTTTGCCTCTAAATATCCAATAAACATATAAAATATACTATTCTTGACTCAATAAAATATCTAACGAAAACAAAAAAACCTGACACTACCAAGTGTTCACAAGTGCATAGAGCAAGTAGGATACTCTCATCTGCTAGCTAGAGCTAGACCTGGTGGTGTAATAGCATTTTAGACAACATTTGGCAATTTTGTAATAGCAGTGGTGATTGCATACCTCAGATAGCAATTCGGCTCAGACAGGTCTATAGGTGTCAAAAACCCATACTCATGTCCACAAAAAGCAAGTGCAAATATGTTTACAAGAGTCTTCAATTAGAACCAACAAAAAGGTCCATGGATAATACATAAATATTAATCTAATCATGGGTTGGAACACTATACAGCAAGGAAAATTATAAAACTACAGCTACACATACAGCCTGAAAGATCTCATAAATATAATGATGAGAGAAAGAAGTCAGATGCAAAATAAAACATGCATTTTGATTCCACTTAAATTAAGTTAAAGATGCAAAAATTAGCCTATGGTGTTACAAGTCAGGATACCAGTTTCCTTTGGTTATAGGTTGTGTACATTTTTTTCTGGTGTTATATTTGCATATTTTCTACATGTTTGATACTTCAATAAAAAATAAGTTAAAAGCAGCAAAAACAATAACAGCAAAAGCAAAGCACGTCAACTCTAAGAAACAATTATGCAAATTGATCTTTAACAATAAATGCACTGCAAATATCTTCTCTCACTCTGTGGCATTATCTTCCAATAATGTTTGATGTACTTTAATTTTAGGGTTATTTATCAAATGTTCCTTTATATTTAATATTTTTGAGAAAATTTGCTCAAGAAATGCTTGTCTATCCAAAGGTCATCTGATGGGAGATTTATTTTTCCTCTTTTACATTTATAATTGACCTGGGATTAATATTTGTTTATTGTGTGATGTAGAAATAAAATTTCATTTATTTCATGTAGATATCAATTTACTCAGAACCATTTATAGCAAAGAAAGGTGGTATGCATTTATCATGCAGAAGGGCCCCTTTTCTCAAGGACATCAGGAGTCTGTATAGCTGTAGGTCATTTTCTCAACTTTAAATTTTGGTTTCTTGACCTATTTTTCTTTGTGCCAGTATTGTACTGTTTTGTTTACTTTACAGTAAGATTTGATAGATGGTAAAGTGTGATCCTTTAAATTTGTTCTTCTTCAATATCATCTTGGTAGGCTCACTGAATTTTCATGCAAATTTTAAAATCAGCTTATTAATCTTTACCAAAAAAAAGCTTAGATTTTGACTAGGGATGCATTGAATTTATACAGCAATTTTAGAGAAGATTCACATTCTTATAATATTCATTCTTCAATGCCTATGGTTTATGCTTTAATTTATCTATATTATTTTTCAATATTTTCATAATTTATGATCTTTCTATGTACAAGTTACATGCAACTCTCATTAAATTTTTCCTGCTGCTGCTGCTGCTAAGTTGCTTCAGTCGTGTCCGATTCTGTGTGACCCCATAGACGGCAGCCCACCAGGCTCCCCTGTCCCTGGGATTCTCCAGGCAAGAACACTGGAGTGGGTTGCCATTTCCTTCTCCAATGCATGAAAGTGAAAAGTGAAAGGGAAGTCACTCAGTCGTGTCCGACCCTCAGCGACCCCATGGACTAGATGTTGAATATTTTTATTGTACAAGTGGTATCATCTTTGTAATTGTATTTTTCTCGTTATGTATCTTTTTTAATAAAAACAATTGATTTCTATATGTATGTTGGATATTTTGGATATTCATTTTGTGTACTTTGTATACTGTGTACTGCCAGCAAATGTGATTAATTCATTCATAGGATTAGCAGTTTATCTGGAGATTTTTCTATGCTTTTACTTACAGAATTATGCCCTCTAATGAGTAATAATAGGTTTTATTGCATTCTTTCTAACCTCTATGACTTTGTGCCATCACGTTGAACGAGTATGCCCTTCTATTTCATCTTTAAGTAATTGTTAAAAGGCTGGATAATGAGATATATGTAATATAATATTAATTGCTAATATTAATCTGGAATGAGGTCTTTAGTGATATATCACAGGACTCTACTTTTGTTTAGTTTTAAAAAATATTGGATAACATCTCTCCTTGGCTAATATGTTTTAAATAGTTTCTGCCTCATTTTACTTCTCACATATTCAGAATCCAATTACTTAATATATGTATTTTAGAATTTAAACCATATATTATTCACACTATTGTCTGTATTTCCTATTGTTTTCTCTGTATTGTTTAGTTTGGGTACTTTACTGTTAGTTTGCATGGTTCCATTGGTTAGCTCTATGCATCTAATCATCTACTGAATTCATTGCTGTGTTTCCAGTTAACATATTTTTAAATCTAATACTCCCTCTTAAATATTTTCTAATTATTCATTCCCTGGAGAAGGAAATGGCAATCCACTCCAGCACTCTTGCCTGGAAAATCCCATGGATGGAAGAGCCTGATAGGCTACAGTCCATGGGGTAGCAAAGAGTCAGACACGACTGAACGACTTCACTTTCACTTTCAATTATTCATTAATTTTTATTGGAGTAGAGTTGCTTTACAGTGTTGTGTTAATTTCTACCATACAGGCAAGTGAATCAGCTACACACACACATACACACACCCCTTCTTTTTTGGATTTTCTTCCCATTTAAGTCACCACACTCAATTATTTATTAATAGTCCACATAATATCACATAATTTATTAAGCTTATTAATCTAATTGTTTTAACATTTCTGAAATATTTATTATTTTCTTTTCCTATAGACTTTGCTCTTATGGTATTGGCTTTGTGTCTGCCTGATGGTTTTTTTATTGAATGAATGACATTATGTATGAAAACCTGTAGAAATCATTTGATGCTCTGGCTAATGGTATCTTCTTCCACAAAGAGTTTGCGTTTGCTTTGGCAGGCAGTTAGTGTTGATAGAGAAAACCTCTATCCAGTCAGTAAGTGAAGGCATTTGTAGCTGGGCTTCAGGGGAGCTTGTCTCCTTCAGACTCATCTCTACTAGAGTTTGCTCTTTTGGGTTGCCACTGAAAGCCAGGCTTGTTTACCGCATTGATGGATCCTGAGCTACCAAGATTGCCCTCTGTTTAATAAGTCTGCTCAAATTCCTGCTCAACTTCTCGCGTCATTTGCTGCTACATTTATTTTCAGTCAGCTGATTCTTGCAAACTTCCAAAAGCTTTGCGAAGAAAAGAGATGCTGAACGTCTTCTTTCCTTTTCTCCAGGACATTGTCCCTTTAAGTCCTCACGGCTTGGGAAGCTTTCAATGTTGTAAAGAGATGTGTGACAGTCCTGGCTGTTTCAGATGGGAGGTCTGCTCTGTAACAAGCTTATCTGTCATAACCAGAAATATAAACTATTTTCTTAGAGTAAAACTGATGTACTGCTCAGTACCATAATAGTATTCAAAAAGGAAAAAGGCACCTTTGGCTATTTGCCAATAAAGAGTATCTGGTTGAAATTGCATAATTCTCTGAACATGACAGGTCTTCCCCTTCTTATTCTATTTTTAACCCTGGTTAATTTTATCTGCTCAAGTGTCTTTAATCTTTATCACTAATCCAGTGAATTCCAAATATTTACCTGTAACTGAAATACAGCTTCTGAAACATAGACCCATAAATCCAAATACCAAAATATCCCTTTTGAATATTTGATAGCAAAATAACTCACAAGTGTTTCAAATTCACATAAAGAAAATGGAATTTTTCATCTTCTATCTCTACTTGCAAATGTATCCACTTCATTCTCTTCTGTTTCATAGCCCATAAGCAATAAGGTGAACAATAAGATCTCCCTACCTGCTGAGCAACTTACTGGGTGATCATCCTCAGTTCTTTTCACCTTCTTTATCCTCATATCTAATTCTTCACCATGCCTTTATATTTCAACTTCATTATTATTTCTTGAATTCATTTGTTTTCAGCATTCTTTTGTCCTCATGTATTTCCTTGGAATTCTAAAAAGTCTAAAAATTGGCTCCCTTGCTTCCAGTTTAAGGGCATATATAATTTCCACACTCCCCCACTTTGAAAAAACAGAAACAGAGTCTTGTCACTTTTTTGCTTAAAATCTTTTAGTGACTCTCCCTAATCTTTGGGAAAGTGTCTAAGTGCTTTATGAGTTGAATGTGAAGTAAATGCAAACTGTATAAAAGATGAAAAAATGAAATTTGAAATTATGGTAAGTTCAATGCATGATACTGGTCACTTGGGGCTGGTGCACTGGGATGACCCAGAGGGATGGTACGGGGAGGGTGGAGGGAGCGGGGTTCAGGATGGGGAACACATGTATACCTGTGGCAATTCATGTTAATGTATGGCAAAACCAATACAATATTGTAAAGAAATTAACCTCCTATTAAAATAAATAAATTTATATTTAAAAAAATAAAAATAAAAAAAAAAGAAATTATGGTATGGAAAGCAAGACTGAGCCAAGAACTGGCATTAAAACTTTGGAAATTAGTCTCCTAGAGATGAGAATTGAAGTTGTGAGTGTAAATAATAACAAAGAAGGAAAGAGCATGGACAAAAAATGCAAGAGGATTAAAGATATCCATGAAATGAATGAGGGAAAGTATTTCTACAAAGGAGGCCAAAATTTAAGTTTATGCAGGCAGTAAGACAAATAGAATTCAAGTGTCAGGCAAAGGATAGATTACTTGTGTGTCCTAATTAGCGCAAATGGGCCAAAGATGAGAACTGACCGTATGTCTCTGAAGAGCTCTGAGAATGGGGTAGAGATCCAGATGGAATTTTGAGAGGCTGTCCTGGGAACAAACATAGTGATTTATCTGAAATGAGTAAAAAGACACAGATAACCAAGAAGTTGATACCGACTCCCAGACAAATTCCTTTGATGTCCACTAGATGTAGCCGTTAACAGAACTGCAGATGCTGAGACCCTGGAGTCTTCCTCCCCCTTCACCTTCCCTCCAGGCCAGCCTCAAAGGCCTGAGGATACTAATTAACATTAGGATGCTCTGGTCTCTGGCACCTTGAGTAAGAACCTTGTTATCCTCAGTAGTTGAGCCCTCCCCGACCTCTCTCAGACATTGGTAGTCAAGCTGGCTTCCCACTTGCCCCTCTGAAGAATTTCCTTTGGACTTGATTCTTGTGAATTATTATCTGCCTTGCATTTCTGTTGCATAGTCCTTCTTCTGTGTGGTTTCTCCTGGTACATTTGTGCCCATGTGAAGATACGGTCTTTCTAAATCCCTTCCCAATGACTTACTAATTGTGGTATCACAATTATTCCCCACACTACCTCACTGGCGTTAACATGAGAATTACTGCCTTTGTTAAAATAATGACCTCATTCACTATTAGATAAATGCAGATCACAATTACAATGAGGGATCTCCTCACACTGGTCAGATGGCCATCATCAAAAAATGTACAAACAATAAATGCTGAAGAGGATATGGATAAAAAGGAAAATTTTTGCACTGTTGGTGGGAGTGTACATTGATACAGCCATATAGAGGACAGTATGGAGATTCCTTTAAAAAAAAAAAAAAAGGAATAAAACTCCCATGTGATTCAGCAATCCTACAACTAGGCATCTGCTCTAAGAAAACCATAACTGAAAAAAACACCTGTACCCCATTGTTCATCACGACACTATTTGCAATAACACTGTTTACAATACAAATGGAAACAACCTAAGATGCCCATCAAGAGATGAATGGATAAAGAGGTTGTGGTACATATATACAACGGAATATTACTCAGCCATAAAAAGGAACACATTGAAATCAGTTGTGGTGAGGTGGATGGACCTGGAGTCTGTTAAATGAGTGAAACAAGTTAGAAAGAGAAAACTAAATAATGCATATATATGGAATCTAGAAAAATGATACTGATGAACCCATTTACAGGACAAGAATAGAGATGCAGATATGGAGGGCCATCTTGTGGACACAGTGGGGGCAGGAAAGACTGGGACAACTTGAGAGAGTAGCCCTGAAAATATATATTGTGTGCATGCTAAGTCCCTTCAGTCATGTTTGACTCTTTGCAACCCTATAGACTGTAACCTGCCAGGCTCCTTTATCCATGGGATCCTCCAAGGAAGAATACTGGAGTGGGTTGCTATGCCCTCCTCCAGGGCATCTTCCGAACCCAGGGATAAAACCTGTGTCTCCCATATCTCCTGTATTGGTAGGCAGATTCTTTACCACTAGCACCATCTGAGAAGTCAATATGTTAAATAAATAGCTAATGGAAAGTTGCTATATAACACAGGGCGCTCAACTCTCGGAGTCTGTGACAATCTAGAAGGATGGGGTGGAGTGGGGGTGTGGGGTAAGGTTCAGGTGGGAGGGGACATTCATACTTATGGCTGATTCACACTGTATGGCAGAAGCCAACATAATATTGTAAAGTGAACATCCTCCAATTAAAAATAAATTTAAGAATAAACAGATACATAGGAGTCTAAAGAACAAAGCACCATCAGAGAACAAAAAGGGAGATCCCGGAAATTGAAAAAATACAAGGGCAGAAATGAAGAATTCCACAGAAGCATTGGAAAATAAAGTTGAGAAAGTTCTTCTGGAGAATAGAACAAGAGAATAAGAAAGAAAAAATAAGAAAATTAGGGGATCACTAAGGGGGAGAGAGAGCTTAGCAACTTAATAAAATTCTAGACAGCAGAGAAAAAAAAATAAATCTCAACATTCAGAAAACTAAGATCATGGCATCTGGTCCCATCATTTTATGGCAAATGGATGGGGAAACAGTGGAAACAGTGGCTGACTTTATCTTTCTGGGCTCCAAAATCACTGCAGATATTGATTGCAGCCATGAAATTAAAAGACGCTTACTCGTTGGAAGGAAAGTTTTGACCAACCTAGACAGCATATTCAAAAGCAGAGACATTACTTTGTCAACAAAGGTCTGTCTAGTCAAGGCTATGGTTTTTCCAGTGGTCATGTATGGATGTGAGAGTTGGACTATAAAGAATTGATGCTTTGGAACTGTGGTGTTGGAGAAGACTCTTGAGAGTCCCTTGGACTGCAAGGAGATCCAATCAGTCCATCCTAAAGGAGATCAGTCCTGGGTGTTCATTGGAGGGACTGCTGTTGAAACTGAAACTGCAATACTTTGGCCACCTGATGCGAAGAGCTGACTCATTTGAAGACCCTGATGCTGGGAAAGATTGAAGGCAGGAGGAGAAGGGGGCCACAGAAGATGAGATGGTTTAATGGCATCACCAACTCAATGGACATGGGTTTGGGTGGACTCCGGGAGATGGTGATGGACAGGGAGGCCTGGTGTGCTGTGATTCATGGGGTCACAAAGAGTTGGACATGACTGAGCGACTGAACTGAACTGAACTGAATGAGAAAATATTTGTCAGATTGCAGACTTTTATATTTTCTTGAGGAAACAGAAACTGAAATACAATGCAAACATTGTTGTCTGATTCTATAGTAACTTTTCTGAAGTTTTCTTTACCTTAATGTTAGAGAACCACTGGGGATGCATTTCGTACCACAGGTGTGCTTCTTGTCAGTGTCCCGTCTGTCAGACTTGCCAGAAAAGAAGTGGTACCTGTGCCTGCTGCTCTTCTGAGCACAGACAGATTCACAGACAGCCATCCCAGACGTGTGGTTGGAGATGGGAGGTTGAGTCAGGAATTTTTGGTGTGTTTGCCCAGGAAGTGAAGGAAGCAAACCTAACAACAGGAAAGAGGGCCAATGCCGGGGGGGTGAGGTGTAATGAATATGAGAAAGAGGAAAGTATCTCGGGGGTTTTACCCTTTGCAGACAACACCAATAGTCTCTCCTATTTCATAAATCTGCCCACAGTAATGATTCTGGATGACTCCTTTCCTGCTTTCAAGATAGATTCCTCATGGGAGTTAAATAGATGCTATCTTCTGTGTGTATTCAATTGCTTTGTTGTTGCTGTTTTTCATTTAGGAAACGTTTTATTTCATCTTGATTCATTCATTTATTTAAGTATTTAATTTTAAATACGTTAGCCGTGTGTGTGTGCACGCTCAGTCATGTCCAACTCTTCGAGACCCCGGAGACTGTAGCCCGCTAGGCTCATCTGCCCATGAGATTTTCCTGGCAAGAATACTGTAGTGCTTGCCATTTCCTCTTCCAGGGGATCTTCCCAAGCCAAGGATACAGATCGCACCTCTTGTCTCTCCTGCATTGGCAGGAGGCTTCTTTAAAGCTGGGCGACCTAGGATTCCTGTTAGCCATTTTATTCTTTCTTAAAGATTTCGTCTAGAAAAATCGCACTTGAAACAAGTGTATTTATTTTTATATTATAAAGAATATTACAATGCACGTAATGTTTCAAACTCATCTCTTAAGTGACAGGGTGAGCAGTTTCGAAGTCTTTCACTGACACTTTGTGGCTAATGGTGGAACTACAGCATTGCTTAAGTTGTTTTCTGACATGTTTTATATGTGTAATATAACAAATAACAATCCAGAAATTGTCATGTTATACATCAGTATACATTCGTATATACATTAAATAAAGGAAAATCCAGAAATCGCATAGTTATTCATTAAGACGCTATCTAAATACAATGCCACAACCTACTACAAACAGCACTTTGATTTCACAAAGAAATAATTTCAATTATATCTTTAAAAATCATGTGTTGACTATCCTTAGCACTGCTATTAAAAATTGGTACTGATTCATTCTTTTAGCTTTTCACGAATTTTTAAAAAATCATAAAATGAGCAACTAAGATTGTTCCCTAGAATTTTCATTCTGTGCTTAGGATTTTAGAGGAATGTTATTGACGGCTTCCCTGGTGGCTCAGCCGGTAAAGAATCCTCCTGCAATGTAGGAGACCTGTGTTCGAATCCTGGCTTAGGAAGATCCCCTGGAGAAGGAAAAGGCTACCCACTCCAGCATTTGGCCTGGAGAATTCCATGGACTATTGCATGGGGTCGCAAACGGTCGGAGATGACTGAGCGACTTTCATTCACTCACTCACGTTGTTGGGTCAAAAATTTCGTTTTCCATTTTTTATAACTACTTGTTTCCATGGAAAGTGATTTGTAAAATTGTGATAAAGCATTCATAATTTAAAATTTACCACTTTAACCATTCTCAAGTGTACAATTCAGTGGCAGTACGTACATTCATATTATCACTCAATCATCACCATTATGTATATCCAGAACACTTTTCATCTTGTAAAACTAAATTTCTTTCTACTTAAACAATTATAACCCACTCTCCCCTCCCCCAAGACCCTGGCAACTAGCATTCTTCTTTCTGTCTTAAGGGATTTGACTAAGTACTTCATATAAGTAGAATTATATAATCATTGTCTTTTTGTGTCTGGCTTATTTCAGTTAGCATAACACCTATATATTGTTTTAATGTTGAAAAACTAAATAAATATGAACATGCTTAAAATAACTTGAAATATTTAGTGCAGATCTTTCAAGATTCACAATAACATCCTAATTATATATCGTAGTCTCCTTTTTATATCATAATCAATTGCAAGTTGACATATATAGTTCAAGACCTACATGTACGTTTAATAAAATATGCAGTCTCACCAACAGATTAACAGTGTATCACCGTAGTTGAAATTTGTTCAAGTGCAAGGACTGATTGGAGAGATAAATTAACTTTGTCCATATATAGTCTGATGGTTATTAAAACAAAAGTCAGTTCACCATAAATGCAGATTAAAGTTGCAATGGGCTTTTTGTGTTAATACTTTCTTTTCATTTGGCCCATCCAATTACAAGCACTGGCTTCTTATAGGCATCTATATATTACAGTTTAAATCCCCCTCTACATCACTGGCTACAGATGCTCTCATACAGCTGGAGTCATGTTCCATCTGTCAGTACTGCAGAGAAAAGATGCAAGCTATATACCATCGGATTCTTACAGAAGAAGAGATGACAGACAAGATGAGGGGTGAAAGAGAAAGGAATAAATGGACTTTTATCTTTGTGCACCTCTGCATCTCAAAAAATCTATTTCAAAAAAAAAAATCCATGTTAGAGGTATTAATAGATTTTCACTCAGTCTGCACCCCCACCCTCTGTTATCCCCTCTCACCCCATGTGTACAGCCATCCCTCACCTCTTCCTGATTAATGCAGGCCAACTTTTAAGTGCAGACTAATCACAAACTAACTTTAATGTTGGTGGATCATGATCATTCAGAGAACCAGTTTCAAAAACAGTACCAAGTTCATGTCTCAGACCTACCAAGGCTCATCAGAAGGCTGTATATGGGGAATTGAGTGCCAGGAAAATAACTGACAGGCAGCCAAGTTCCCTGCCAGGTGTCAGACTTTACTTAAAAGAAATGAGGAAAATAAATGCTCCATTCAGCCATTGGGTTTTTTCCTCATCTTTTAAAGAACCTCATGATTCTTTATAATGCCAAGGCAGTAACACACTGTAAGTGTATGAACAAAGCAATGTTATGAATATTTAGTTATTGCAAAGAAAGTTCTAGGCAGTGTTTGCATTGGGAGAAAAGCCTTTGAAACCAAGAAGTATAAGAGAAAGAAAAAGCCCAGCTCAAATTGAAAAGGAGTCTTTGTACCAATAAGAAAATAACAACAAAAAATGCAAAACCCAGAATAGTCCATATTAATTTTAGAATATGATTCATGATCAGGAAAGGTACAAGTAATGTTTTTTTTTTTCTTAATTTAAACTGCTTTTTTCTTTTCAAAAAAATGTATTGTAGTATATTTGATTTACAATACTGTGTTAGCTTCAGGTGTACAACAAAATGAATCAGTTGTATTTATATGTGTGTGTATAGGTTTTTGCACAATGCTGAGTAGACTTCCCTGTGCTATGCTGTAGATTCTTGTTGTTTATCTGTTTTATGTATAGTAGTGAGTATATGTTATCCAAATCTCCGAATTCACCCCTTCATTCCCCAGGTTCCCCTTGGTACCTGTACGTTTGATTTTGAGATCTGTACGTCTGTTTCTGCTTTTTAAAATAAGTTCACTTGTATCATTTTTATTAGATTCCACATAGAAGTGATATCATATGGCATTTGTCTTTCCTTAACTTCACTTAGTATGATAATATGTAGGTCAAAATAATTTATGTTACTGAAAATGGCATTATTTCATTTTTTATGATGTAATATGGTTTCAAAAGAGAAAGAAGACATGTTGAGCTAGACTAAGTAAAAGAAATTTCATGAAACCAACTCTATCATTTGATTCATTGGCTTTTGTTTCTCTTTTTTTTTTTTTGAGGGAGTAGTATTTAGCAAAATAGTTGACTCATTGGAAAAGACTCTGATGCTGGGAGGGATTGGGAGCAGGAGGAGAAGGGGAAGACAGAGGATGAGATGGCTCGATGGCATCATTGACTCGATGGACGTGAGTCTGAGTGAACTCCAGGTTGGTGATGGACAGGGAGGCCTGGTGCACTGCAATTCATGGGGTCGCAAAGAGTCGGACACAACTGAGTGACTGAACTGAACTGGACTGAGTATTTAGTTAAGTTTAATATGGTATTGAAATGGAGTGTGGTCACTTCTAAATAGAGGAATGGCATTAGCAAACACTTTGACATGGAACATGCTTGATATAAAGTGAAATATCTAACTAATCCTGTAGCTCTGAAGTATGGACAGCATTGCAAGATATAAGGGAAAGTTCAACAAGACCTGGGTGGTAGAATGGCTATCTGAGGATTTTTCACTTAATCCTGAAAGAAAGGAGAGACTCCTGTTGAAACGAAAGAGATAATCTAACTGATGTGAATGGTACCAATGGATTAAAGTGGACAGAAGTACAGAGAGCAGGGTGCAGGGAGGTTATTGCAATGCTTTAGCTAATGGCTATTACAATCTAACCAGGTAATTGTAGTGGGAATAGAAAGACAATTTTAGACATAAGAGATATTTGGAGGATTTTAAACATAGGTTGCAGAGGAGAAAAAAGTAGAATTCTATACTTCAGAGAAGTGTAAAGTCTGGGTGTGAGAATATAGGAAAAGACGATGAATTTAACTCCGTATAATTTTGATGTCTTATGAGGAGAAGGCTGTGTTTCCATTGTATCTTTAATATTTTGAATGGGGCAATGAATAAATTAACACAATAATGGATATTTGTTCAACCCAAATTGAGGAGGTGTGCCCCGAAAGATGTGCTCAGTTCTAAGTAGCTAGCTCATTTAAAAAGAATTGCTGGTTATCTTCAGCATTTTCTCAATAAAGAGACTAGGGCCATGAGAGGGATAATCTTGCTATCATGTATGAAGGATCTGGCAATGTTGCATCCAGAGAAATTAAGTTTCAGGAAACAGGCATAGTCATCATCTTTAGTCAAGTTAAATTGGAAGTAGTCAAACAGGAGATGGCAAGAATGAACATCAACAATTTAGGAATCAGTGAACTAAACTAGACTGGAATGGGTGAATTTAACTCAGATGACCATTATATCTACTACTGCAGGCAAGAATCCCTTAGAAGAAATGGAGTAGCCACCATGGTCAACAAAAGAGTCAGAAATGCAGTACTTGGATGCAGTCTCAAAAAATGACAGAATGTTCTCTTAGTTTCCAAGGCAAACCATTCAATATCACAGTAATCTAAGTCTATGCTCCAACCAGTAATGCTGAAGAGGCTGAAGTTGAATGGTTCTATGAAGACCTACAAGATCTTCTAGAATTAATACCCAAAAAAGATGTCCTGGTCATTATAGGGTCTAGAAGCAAAAGTAGGAAGTCAAGAAGCACCTGGAGTAAAAGGCAAATTTGGCCTTGGAGTACAGAATGAGCAGGGCAAAGGCTAACAGAGTTTTGCCAAGAGAACGCACTGGTCATAGCAAATATCCTCTTCCAACAACACAAGAGAAGACTCTACACATGGACATCACCAGATGGTCAACACCGAAATCAGACTGATTATATTCTTTGCAGCCAAAGATGAAGAAGCTCTGTACAGCCAATAAGAACAGGACCAGGAGCTGACTGTGGCTCAGATCATGAACTCCTTATTGCCAAATTCAGACTTAAATTAAAGAAAGTAAGGTAAAACACTAAACCATTCAGGTATGACCTAAATCAAATCCCTTACGACTATACAATGGAAGTGACAAATAGTTTCAAGGGATTAGATCTGATAGACAGAGTGCCTGAAGAGCTATGGAGAGAGGTTCATGACATTATACAGGAGGCAGTGATTAAGACCATCCCCAAGAAAAAGAAATTTAAAAAGGCAAAATGATTGTCTGAGAAGGCCTTACAAGCAGCTATGAAAAGAAGAGAAGCAAAAGGCAAAAGAGAAAAGGAAAGATATACCCATCTGAATGCAGAGTTCCAAAAATAGCAAGAAGAGATAAGAAAGCCTTCCTCAGTGATCAATGCAAAGATAGAGGAAAACAAGAGAATGGGAAAGACTAGAGATCTCATCAAGAAAATTAGAGACACCAAGGGAACATTTCATGCAAAGATGGGCACAGTAAAGGACAGAAATGGTATGGCCATAACAGAAGCAGAGGATATTAAGAAGAGGTGGCAAGAATACACAGAAGAAATGTACAAAAAAGATCTTCATGACCCAGATAGTCACAATGGTGTGATCACTCACCTAGAGCCAGACATCCTGGAATGTGAAGTCAAGTGGGCCTTAGGAAGCATCACTACGAACAAAACTAGTGGAGGTGATGGAATTCCAGTTGAGCTATTTCAAATCCTGAAAGATGATGCTGTGAAAGTGCTCCACTCAATATGCCAGCAAATTTGGAAAGCTCAGCAATGACCACAGGACTGGAAAAGGTCAGTTTTCTTTCCATTCCCAAAGAAGGGCAATGCCAAAGAATGTTCAAACTACCACACAATTGCACTCATCTCCCACGCTAGCAAAGTAATGCTCAAAATCCTCCAAGGCAGGCTTCAACAGTAGGTAAACCATGAACTTCCAGATGTACAAGCTGGTTTTATAAAAGGCAGAGGAACCAGAGATCCAATTGCCAACATCCACTGAATTATCAGAACAGCAAGAGAGTTCCAGAAAAACATCTACTTCTGTTTTATTGACTATACCAAAGCCTCTGGCTATGTGGATCAAAGCAAACTGGAAAATTCTTCAAGAGATGGGAATACCAGACCACCTGACCTTCCTCCTGAGAAATCTGTATGCAGGTCAGAAAGCAACAGTTAGAACTCGACATAGAACAACAGACTGATTCTAAATTGGGAAAGGAGTACGTCAAATCTGTATATTTCAGCTTCTTCAGCATCACTGTTCAGGGCATAGACTTGGATTAGTGTGATATTGAATGGTTTGCCTTGGCAACAAACAAAGATCATTCTGTCTTTTTTTTCAGATTGCATCCAATTACTGCATTTCAAACTCTTTTGTTGACCATGATGGCTACTCCATTTCTTCTCTGAGATTCTTGCTCACAGTAGTAGATATAACGGTCATCTGAGTTAAATTCACCCATCCCAGTCTAGTTTAGTTCATTGATTCCTAAAATGTTGATGTTCATTCTTGCCATCTCCTGTTTGACCACTTCCAATTTTCCTTGATTCATGGGCCTAACATTCCAGGCTCCTATGCAATATTGCTCTTACAGCATCGGACTTTACTTCCATCACCAGTCACATCCACACCTGGGAAGCTCCCATAAGCCTCTTATCGTTCTCCATCAGAGGGCAGACAGACTGAAAACAATAACCACAGGAAAGTAACCAATCTGATCACATGACCACAACATTGTCTAACTCAATGGGACTATGAGCTATGCCATGTAGGGCCACCCAAGACGGACAGGGCATGGTGGAGAGTTCTGACAAAACGTGGTCCCCTGGAGAAGGGAATGGCAAACCACTTCAGTATTCTTACTGGAGTACAGTGAGCCCCCAATCCAATAGGATTGTTGTCCTTGTCAGGAGAGAGCCATGTGGATACAGAGAGGCAGGAGAAAAGACCATGTGATGATGGAGGAGAAAGAGACTGGATGTACAGAGCTGCACCCAGGGAAGGCCATGTAAACAGCCAACCACCAGAAGCCATGAGAGCAGCAAGAAAGGAGTTATCTACAAGTTTCAGAGGCAGCATGACCCTCCTGACCTTGATTTTTGACTTCTGACTCCAGAACTCTGTGAAAATATGTTTCTATGGCTTTAAAACACCCAACCTGTGGTACTATAAAGTAGCTCTGGGAAATTAATACAGGTATGATGTAAAAAAAGGAGGTAAGTTTATTCCTTGGGTTCCAGAAACAAATAAAGAACCCATGAACAGAATTGAAGGAGAAACAGACATCAACTCAACATGAAAAGAACTTGCTAGTAGGTAAATTCACCACAAAGTAGAAGCCAAGGGGTTAAAGTGAAGTCGCTCAGTCGTGTCCGACTCTTTGCGACCCCGTGGACTGCAGCCCACCAGGCTCCTCCATCCATGGGATTCTCCAGGCAAGAGTACTGGAGTGGGTTGCCATTTCCTTCTCCAGCCAAGGGCTTAAGCAAGTCATAAATTGTTGTTGCTTTTGTTGTTTAGTCCCTAAGTCATGTCCTACTCTTTTGAAACCCCGTGGACTGTAAACTGCCAGGCTCCCTTGTCCATGAGATTTCCCAGGCAAGAACACTGGAGTAGGTTTACACTTTCTTCTCCAGGGGCTTTTCCTGACTGAGGGATTGAACTCAGGTCTCCTGCACTGGCAGGATGATTCTTTTACAACTGAGCCACCAGGGCAGCCCTAAGTTGCAAATTCCCCACTATTAAAAATGTGCAAGCAGAAATGAATCAGGAATGCTGCAGAGCTGATTTATGCATCTGATTAAACTGATGATCTCCAACTCTAGAATTCAATGGGCATGCATTAGAGTCTTGCCAAAGAGAGGCAGACAGCTGCCTTTCACCTTCTGTTTCACTGATAGGTGCTGATACATAATAGAATGGTATGCACGGTATATAAGATTGAATCTAAAGTCAGCATTTCCTAGCTATTCATCCTTAGGTAGATTCCATAACCTCCCTTGCATCAGTTTTCCACATGTTAAACAAAAATAGTAATCACTTCAGAGTGTTATTATGGAGATGAACTAGTTAATAATTTAAATTGTTTATAACAGGACACAGGAAATGTAAGTGTTTATTTGTGACCTACTTGCTCTCACATTGCTTAGATGTCACGCATTAACACTGGCCTCCTATCACTGCCATTCTTCACCCTCAAAATATGGAGAATTGGGAGTCAAACTAGAACTGATTGTATTTTTTAAGTCTTATTTTCTTTTCTAGATCCCATTTGGACCATTTATTGACCAAGTATCAGAAGTGTGATTTTTTTTTTCAGTTTTCTTATAACAAGCCATGATAATGTGTTAGTCAACTGATAAGATGGGTTTATGTGTGTGTGCGTGTTTCAAGCATTTCTGAGAAGTAAATGATTCAGCAGCAGCATTTTCAGACAATAAAGACTACAGTTTATCCTAACAAAGCTCTCTTGAGCTTTTGGTACTTAGGTGCTGGAGTTGGAGGAAGATGTGAAGTTTTCACAATTAAATCCTCAGAAATTCAGATATTTCATTAAATGAGCATCTGTTGGTGACTGGAGTGTAATTTCAGCTTCAGGAGCTAGTAAAAGAAGTTTTCAACATATGACACTCATAATAACTGGTACATAATTGTCAAAAAGAAATCCTCACTAAATGACTCAAATTTAACAAAATACGCTTTTATTTCTTCACTATGGAAGGTTTCTAATCACTGCATCAGTTGGGTGCATGGATGACAGCTCTGACAGGTTAACGATGCTCCAGGTAAATTCACACTTACTTAGTTACATTCCGTGAAGTAAATCCATCAACAGATGTGGGTAGCAATGCTTACACCTATATCATTCTGGGGCCAGTGATTATGTAACCTTTGGATACATCAGAGGGAGGACGGAGAATCAGGGAACTGGATGCTCTTTCCACAAGGAGCAGCTTAGTGACACAGCATGCATTTTAAAGAGGGGGATGCTCTGAGAAAATGAGGGAGGCTTGGCTGTGAGAGTATGTTTTATCTGAGGCAAAGTTTAGAGGCCAACAAGCATAGTAGAAAGGAAAGCGTTTCTAGAACTTTTTAAAAATAACTCTTTCATTTTTTAAAATAACTCTTTCATTCACAAAAGAAGGTAACCAATGCGGTGGAACAACCAGCACTTCACTTGGTGTATGAGCCCAGTTGTCATGGTGATTCCCTGCTTTATAAGCCATTTGTCCCCAACAAGTTCCACAAAACCCCTGTCTGTCAATGACATTATTATATACAAAACATCAGTAATGATGAATTTCCTTGGGATTGTCATTGAGATTAAATAACTCAAGGGTATGAACTATCCACCTCAATATCTGGCAATAATAGGGACTGAATAATTGTAGACTTTTGTCTTTAAGGGTCTTCATCTCTTATAAGTCCTAAAGGCAGAGTTTGGGAGCAGATATGGGTCAATATGATGGATGAGGCAACACCACAGTTCACTGAAAAATAGCAGCTCTTTATTCATCTCAATTCAGCAAATATCAGTATTTCTTGAGTATCTACTACATGCTGCCCACTGAGGGGATAAAATGATAAATCAAAGATTGTTCTTTAATTTCTGGAAAATGAAATTCAAAATCAAGTAAAATAAACCCAGCCATATAAGCCATTGAGAAATGCCTTGCAAGGTAAGGGAATTGATTTTAAGCATATATTGAGAATTCACACAGATTGACTGATTCAGTGAAAACACAGAGCAGCCTTAAATTATCTCCCTTTGGCAATATTTATTTGTGGAATTGCAGGGGTACTAGTCAGCTTGACAGTATTCCCCCACCAGACCGGTTTTCTTTGTTTAGTTCCTGCCTTAGTCTGTTGATCCTGCTGTAACAGAGTACTGTGAACTGAATGGCTTATAAACAACACAAGTTAGTGTCTCTGTTCTGGATTCTGAGAAATGCAAGGTCAAGGCTCTGGCAGCTTCAGCGTCTGGGCAGAGTCCACTTCCTGGTTCATTAAGGACAGGCATTTTTTTCTGCTGTATCCTCAGGTGGTGGAAAAGGTGAATGATCTCTCTATATAAGGAGAGATCCCTTATATTAGCTCCCTTTATAACGACCTAATGCCCTTCACAAAGCCTCCACCCTCATGACCAGTTCATTTTCCAAAGGCCCATTTCCTAATACCATCACACTGGGGGTCAAGATACTTTTTTTTTTTTTTAATTGAGGTATAGTTGATTTACAATGTTTTGTTAGTTACTGCAGTACAGCAAAGTGATTCAGTTATATTTACACAGACATATACATGTTACTTTCCATTATGGCTTATCAGAGGATATTGATTATAGTCCCCTATGCTATATGGTAGGAGTGGCTTCCCAGGTGCTCAGTGGTTAAAAAATCCACCTGCCAATGCAGGAGACACAGGAAACGTGGATTCGATCCCTCAGTTGGGAAGATCCCCTGGAATAAGAAATGGCAACCCACTCTGGTACTCTTGTCTGGAAAATTCCATGGACAGAGAAACCTGGCGGGCTACCGTCCATGGGGTCGCAAAGAGTTGGACACGCCTGTGCATGCATGCAAACTATACCGTAGGATCTTATTGCTTATCCATTCTACATGTAAAGCTTACATCTGCTAATCCCAACTTCCCAGGCCATCACTCCTTCATCCCCCTTCTCCTCCGCAACCACCAGTCAGTTCTCTATGTCTGTGATCCTGTTCCTTCTTCAAAAACAGATCTATTTGTGTCATATTTTAGATTTCCACATATAATGGATATTGTATATTATTTGTCTTTATCTGACTTACTTCACTTAATGCAATAATGTCTAGTTCCATCCGTGTTGCTGAAGATGACACGATCTCATTCTTTTTCATGGCTGAGTAATATTCCTTTGTGTATATGTACCCCATATTCTTTTGAGGGGGTAGGATCTTAATATATGAATTTCTGTTTCATTGCACCTTCCACATTGTGGACGTTCAGTCCCTAACAGAGAACATTCCTTTCTCTTTCCAAATCAGTGTGTGTGGCCGTGTGGAAGAACCACCACATGAGGACAGTGACCAATTACTTCATTGTCAACCTTTCTCTGGCTGACGTGCTTGTGACCATCACCTGCCTTCCAGCCACACTAGTTGTGGACATTACTGAGACCTGGTTCTTCGGACAGTCCCTCTGTAAAGTGATTCCTTATTTACAGGTAAATGCTTTGCACACTTTTGGGGGCTTCAAACACAAAAACTACCCCAAAAATGCATAATCATTTTCATTTATAGCCATGGCCCATTAGTAAACACTTAGTGTGTTAAAAGAGAAATTGGAAAACTTAAGGACAGTAATATGAGAAACTTTTTGGGTAAACAAGGTAAGTTCTGGGTAAAACAAGTGTCAGAATCCTGTGCTGTATAAACCTTTTGCTCCTTTGATCTCTAATGTTCTGATTAAAGAACTTGAACAAATCAATGATTGAGGTTATCCCAATTCAAAGAATTGAGTGTTGTTTTGATAAGTGGTCTCATTTACTGCTGAGAAATCAAGAGCTATACTGTCAAAGCAGCACAGGGAACATGTTTTAGTGCAGGTTTGAATTAAATGCCGCATTTGGAACCTCTATGCTGCCATTCACTGACTGTATACCATTGAGCCAAATACACAAGCTCTTTGAGAGTCACTGATTTTAAAAGATTAATAATTTCAATTTTAAATATGTCTCTGTGGTTGCTGTGCTCGTCTACTTAGATAACTATATGAACCATTTGGCACAGATATTAGTCTCTGGAAGACTCTGGCCTTATAAAAACAGTGTGTTCTCAACAAACATCTGTCATCATCATTATCACTGGTGTTCTATTGTTCAGCTCTGAAATCTGCTTTCCTATAACTAGGTGCTCTATTACAAATTAAGAACAAATACTTCCAGAGAATACTTTTCTGACTGATATTCTGATATCTGAAATCTTTAAAAATTTTACCAAACTGGTGTTCATAGCCACAGTTCTAAAAGACCTGGATTTCCTTTAGCAATTGGACAGTGAGTGAAATGCTGGCCACTCCCTACTAGTTCCCATGACCACCCTCCACCATCTAGCTCTTATTCCATCTGGCCTCCAAGATGATATCATAATATTTGGAGGAAATGACAATATGCACCCAATGAAGACAAACTGAGGCAAGAAGAATCTAAACACGGACCTTACACTCTTCAGAAAAATTGACCGAAAATGGATCATAGACCCAAATGTAAAATGTAAAGCCACAAAACTCTTAGAAGATAACTTAGAAGAAACTCCAAATGGCCTGTGTATTCTGATGACTTTTTAGATGTAGCAACAAAGATGTGCTGCTTGAAATAAATCATAAGCTGACTTCATTAACATTAAAATCTTCTGCGCTGCAAAATTCAGTGTAAACAGAATGAGAAGGCAAAGCACAAACTGGGAGAAAATATTTGCCAAAGATATGTATAATAAGTGACTGCAGTCTAAAATAAGGGCTTCCGAGGTGGCTCAGTGGTAAAGAATCTGCTTGCCAAGCAGGAGACATGACTTTGATCCCTGGGTCAGGAAAAAACTCTGGAGAGAGAAATGATAACCCACTATAGTATTCTTGACTGGGAAATCCCCACGCACAGAGGAGCCTGGTGGGCTACTGTCCATGGGGTTGCAAAAGAAGCAGACATGACTTAGGGACTAAACAACAACAATATCTAAAATATGCAAAGAGTTGTTAAAACTAAGCAATCTGAAAGCAAACAATCCAACTAAAACATAGACCAAAGACATTAATGACACCTTACTAACCAAGATATACAAATGGCAAAGAAACATATGAAGAGATGTCCTTCATCACATCTCATCAGTGAACTGCAAGTTAAAATAATGAAATATCACTACAGACTTATTAGAACAGTAAAACTATGAAACTCTGACAACAACAAAAGCTGGCAAGGATGCGCAGCAGCAGGAACTCTCATTCATTGCTGGTAAGGATAATGAAAAATGCTATAGCCGTTCTGGAAGACTGATTTTTTTTTTTACTTTACTTTTTTTTAAACAAAACAGTCCCAATATATGATCCAGAAAGTGCATTCTGTGATATTTACCTCTCAAAAGTTGAAAATTTACATACACAGGAAAACTCTCATGCAAATGTCTACTGAAGCTTTATCTATGATGATCAAAACTTTGAGGTAACAAAGATGTCCTTCAGTAGATGAACAGATAAACTAATTGGAGTACAACCAGATAATAGAATATCATTCATGTTCAGTTCAGTTCAGTTGCTCAGTCATGTCTGACTCTTTGCAACCCCATGGACTGCAGTACTCTAGGCTTCCCTGTCCATCACCAACTCCCGGAGCTTGTTCAAACTCATGTCCATCAAGTCGGTGATGCCATCCAATCATCTCATCCTCTGTCGTCCCCTTCTCTTCCTGCATTCAATCTTTCTCAGCATCAGGGTCTTTTCCAATGAGTCAGTTCTCATCAGGTGGCCAAAGTATTGGTATTTTGGCTTCAGCATCAGGCCTTCCTTCCAATGAATATTCAGGACTGATTTCTTTAAGGACTGACTGGTTGGATCTCCTTGTAGTCCAAGGGACTCTCAAGAGTCTTCTCCAACACCGTGGTTCAAAAGCATCAATTCCTCGGCACTTGGCTTTCTTTATAGTCCAACTCTCACACCCATACATGACTACTCATAAAATCATAGCTTCGACTAGATGGACCTTTGCCGGCAAAGTAATGTCTCTGCTTTTTAATATGCTGTCTAGGTTGGTCATAGCTTTTTTTCTAAGGAGCAAGTGTCTTTTAATTCCATGGCTGCAGTCACCATCTGCAGTGATTTTGGAGCCCAAGAAAATAAAGTCACTGTTTCCATTGTTTATCCATCTATTTGCCAAGAAGTGATGGGACCAGATGCCATGATCTTAGTTTTCTGAATGTTGAGTTTTAAGCCAACTTTTTCATTCTCCTATTTCGCTTTCATCACAAGGCTCGTTAGTTCCACTTCACTTTCTGCTGTAAGGGTGATATCATCTGCATATCTGAGGTTATTGATATTTCTCCTGGCAATATTGATTCCAGTGTGTGCTTCATCCTACAAGCCTTCCCAGGTGGTTCCAAGTGGGTAAAGAATCTTCTTGCTAGTGCAGTAGACACAAGAGATGGGAGTTTAAACCATGGATTGGGAAGATCCCCTGGAATAGGAAATGGCAACCCACTCCAGTATTCTTGCCTGGAAGATTCCAGGGACAGAAGAGCCTGGCTATGGGGTTGCAACAAGTGGGTAGCCTATCCCTCTTCCAGGGGGACTTCCTGGCCCAGGAATTGAACCAGGGTCTCCTTCATTCCAGGCAGATTCTTTACCAGATGAAAAGAATACTACTACCTGAGAATATTACTACCCAGGAAGCCCAATAGGAGCAGTGAACTGCTTTTTCAGAGTGACTTTTTCAATATAACTGAAGAGTCTCTGCACAGGAAAAGAACAAGTCTACTGAGATTTGGGTGATGGGTGTTCAGTAGGCGGATGGTCTCCCCTTTTCTCTCAGTCACACTTTCCTACATGCCAGTCTATTAGTGCCTATCATCCAAACTTGCAATTTGGCAGAATTTCCATTTCTCTGGTGCTGTTTGCCACATCTGTATGCTAGCATGAAACTGACTCCTCTACCAAAGAAAACGTCCCACATTGACCTGACCACAGGGTACTCATAGGACAAATGCAAGATAAAGCACCGACAGCAAAAGAAAGTTCACATCATCTCACTTTGCTTTACTCACAGTGTTCACAATTCACACTACATTCATTTCTGAAAGGATTTACTATCAGTTTGGTTTGACCTACTGTCAAAATCTCAATGAAAATGGAACCCAGAAGTGCACTCCTACAAGTGAAAAGCAACAACAGAACTCTCATTTATAATCACTTATGATAAGGTGCAATTGTGTATCACCATTGAGAAAATCGTGTAAATTGGATTCTAATTGTATACTCTAGTATATTATACACCAGCAAATACAGTAGTCAAACAACGATTGTTAAATCACTGATGCCTAAGGGTTCATTCAATGGATTATACTGTCAGATTATCCAAACCAGCATGGTCTCTCATGGGAAGGCACTGTACCCTGGCTCACCATTGGCACTGGACAGCCATCTCTCAAGTGCACTGATTGGAACTGATTATTGCAAGCAGTTGAAAGAACTCCTAGAAATGACTTCAGAATTTGAACCACATTACTTCTATCCCGTCCACCCATGTTGATTAGAATGTATGAAAAGCAAGATACTAAGCCTTGTTGAGAACTTTTCATTTCTAATTGCTAGAGAGGATAAATAGAGCCCTGGCTCAGTAGTATGAAAGGTCAACTGTATAGAGCTAGATGACCACTGCTGTATCAATCCCCAGGCTGGCAAGGGTTTTGAAGGGCTCTGGGTTCTTGACACATTCTCAGGGAGGAATGGAGGTTGAGCAAAGAGTGGACACTGGAGAAAGTGTGAATGTCCCCTAAGGCAGTGCCAAGGAATTTCCAGGCGCCATCAACAAGGTGGAATCAAGATTGCCAGGAGAAATATCAACAAACTCAGATATGCAGATGATACAACTCCAATGGCAGAAAGTGAAGAGGAACTAAAGATCCTCTTGATGAGGGTGAAAGAGGAGAGTGAAAAAGCTGGCTTGAAACTCAACACTAAAAAAAAATAAAATAAAGTAAAACAAGATCATCACTTCGTGGCAACTAGAAGGGGGAAAAGGGGAAGCAGTGGCAAGTTTTCTTTTCTTGGTCTTCAAAAATCACTGCAGACGGTGACTGCAGCCATGAAATTTAAAGACTCTTGCTCCTTGGAAGGAAAGCTATGACAAACCTAGACAGCATATTAAAAAGCAGAAATGTTACTTTGCCAACAAATGTCTGTATGGTCAAAACTATGGTTTTTTCCAGTAGTTATGTATGGATGTGAAAGCTGGACAATGCAAAAGGCTGAGCACCAAAATTGATGCCTTCAAACTCTGGTGCTAGAAAAGACTCTCGAAAGTCCCTTGGACTGCAAGGAAATCAAGCTAGTCAATCCTAAAGGAAATCAACCATGAGTATTCATGGAAGGACTGATGTTAAAGCTGAAGCTCCAATATTTTGACCACCTCTGCAAAGAGTTGACTCATTAGAAAAGACCCTGATGCTGGGAGAGATTGAAGGCAGGAGAAAGGGACAACAGGGGACGAGATGGTTGGATGGTATCACCAATTCAATGGACATGAATTTGAGCAAGCTCCAGGAGATGGTGAAGGACAGGGAAGCCCGGCGTTCTGCAGACCATGTTGCAAAGAGCCAGACACGACTGAGCAACTGAACAGCAACAAATCAATCAACATAAACCTACTCTGATAGAGTTCATCCCTTTCAAATGAAAGTTGAAATTAACCCCCAAGAATTTAGAACAGTTTACATCTTTACTTGTAATTTCTATAACTATTCTTCACTGTAAAGCAGTCTGTTCCAATTAAAAGCTAGAACTCTAAGCTCGAGAATAGAAGAAAATACGAATAGTATAATCACCGTCACCACTGCCATCATCATAACAAGGAATAACAAACACTTATCATTTATATACCAGGCCCAGGTTAGGCATTTCACATGTTGACTGACTCTTCTTCTGACAAGTCCACGGTGGCTGATTATCATGCAAGTTTACTGATGAGAAAACTGAGGCATAGCTTAAGTAACTTACCCAAGATCTCACATTTAGCACATGCCATGTGGTGCATCCCAGGAAACATGATAGCAGAATTGATTTCAACCGTATTCTGTCATCTTTTCTAAAGAGAATCAAAAGAATCAGAGTTGGCAAGCATCTTATTGTCAATTTTACTCATTTAATAGGAAAAAAATACACACATTTGCCAAGAATTGTTAAGTAGGTCACCCACATTGTGCAGCTAGCTGGGAGGAGACGAGAACGGCTATGTGGTCCTGATGCTTAGCCCAGAACCTCTCCTCCTCTGCTGGGCCAGCATGTACATCCCTCTCACTCATCTGTACCTATAGTCAATGCGTCAACAAGCAAGGTCCTGTTGTAAGAAGCAGAGACACCCTCCCATTCACATATTATAAGATCAATACAACTAGGACAGAAAAATAAAGATGACTCTGCCACGGAATAAAGGCATGAAGCACTGTGCCAGGGACTGTTTTGCACAGTCCCTCCTGCCACTGGTCTTTGTTCCACAGAGAAGATAAACGGTACATTAATGAACTAAACATGCTGTAAGTGTTGAGAAGAAAGTGAATAGAAATCTGTAAATATATATATATATATATATATATATATATATATATATATAAAATAGAAAGGAGAATGAGGCTTGTTTTTAAAGAGAGGGTTTTGAGAGAATTGATTTTGTCAACCAACGGTCTGTTCATTCAGTATAGAATGCACTAAATATAATTAAATAAAGAACCCGCCTGTCAATGCAGTAGACTTAACAGACGCAGGTTTGATCCCTGGGTTGGGAAGATCCCCTGGAGGAGGACCTGGCAACCCACTCCAGTATTCTTGCCTGGCTAATCCCATGGACAGAGGAGCCTGGCAGGCTAAAGTCTATAGCATTGCACAGAGTAGGACACGACTGAAGTGAGCCGGCATGGCACAGCAATTACATAAATTGATCATGGGGGATGGGCATACATGACATGCTTCTTTACTATTTTCTTAAAGTTCCAAACTAAATGTGTGTGATGCCATTAATTGTACAGAAATCTGGATTAGGTGAACCTATTTGAATTTTAGAAGTAGGTTGCTTCTTCCAGCAATGAGCAAACGATGGCAAGGAGATCCATATAGAAGATTACCTTTTATCACAACTCATGCATTTGCATGTTGAAAATAAACTGATGTACGAATAACCTTGGTTATTTAAAAATAAGAAATGAGATACAAATAATTCAAAAATGCTAATTAAATGCAATTGCAATCAAATTCTTGTATGTCAATTTAAAAGAAAGACATATCATTGTATTATTGTGTATAAGTAAAAGAAAAATTTCCAGTTCAAACTATGAACATATATGTTCTTACCTTTGAAGATAAGATTTCCCTTATCAATGGAAAAATGCCAAAACAAAATCAGTGTATCTTTATTCAAAGAATGTCATATAAATCAAAACACTTGGCATAGAAAAAGAGGCAGCTTCCCAAGTTGTGCTAGTGGTAAAGAGCCCACCTGCCAATGCCTAAGAAGACTTGAGTTCAAATCCAGGATCCCCTGGAACTATTCTTGCCTGGAGAATTCCATCAACAGAGGAGCCTAGTGGGCTACAGTCCATGGGGTTGCAAAGAGTTGGACTCGAAAAGCAACTTAGCACTGAGTCATAGTACACTTTTTATATTTAATGGGAAATAGGTAATTCTTTTTATTGATACATTTCTAATATTATTTGTAGCCGATTTTTTTTTCATTTTTTTAATAGAAAGCACTTGAATGAAACGTCTTTTGACAACTTTGAATCTGGTTATCTGTGTGCCTACCCTTCTGAAACAGTACAAATATTGAGAGACATCCATGTAACAGCTGGTGCTTCCCTGTGCTACCTTCCTTCTTTCTTTAGACCGTGTCGGTGTCTGTCTCTGTCCTCACGCTGAGCTGCATTGCCTTGGACCGGTGGTATGCTATCTGTCACCCTCTGATGTTTAAGAGCACAGCCAAGCGGGCCCGGAACAGCATCGTCATCATCTGGATCGTGTCCTGCGTCATAATGATCCCTCAGGCCATTGTCATGGAGTGCAGCACCATGCTGCCCGGCTTAGCCAATAAAACCGCTCTCTTTACCGTCTGTGATGAGCGCTGGGGAGGCAAGTCCAGTGTGGTCCTTACATTGATATGATAGCTGTGAATTGGGAATCTGATTTGCATAACGCTTGTAAAGCTGGCCTTCTTTATTTTATTGACATTCATTAGTATCATTTTGCAAAAACATGAAAAATCAAGTTGAAATCCAAAACGATTTCACAGAATCCCTCCACCCATTTTGAACCTTTAGATGGCACGACTATCTAGCTGTTGTATTGTTCAGCTGGGGATATGAACTTTTCTTCAGTTTTCTAAAACATCCAAAGGACTCATTTATAATAACCCAAATATGTATTTTGAAATTATTAACATTTTATAACATGGGCAGACCATTATATTTCCGCAGGTGTTGGGTTCCCTAATGGGGCTTCAAATGCAACTGAATTTTTCATGTTAAAGTTTTCATGTTAAAGCCTGGAGACATGACTGTCTTTTCTATTGACCTATGTTGATCTTTGAGTCAAACCAGCTAAATATGCTTTCTCTATTCATTACACAGTAAATTGATAAATTTTACCACTGACATAATTATTTTCTGATTTCAGAGTTATACTAATAATGGAATTACGATCTTACTTGGTTTCCCACCTGACATGGTCAGTAGTTAAATTTAAACAATCAGAAGAGGGAGGTGTTATGTTCCTTTGGTTCAGAACGCTCAGCAACAGTCTGAGTTCTGCAACAGTCTGAGTTCTGTAACAGTGGAACCACTTTTATCAGTGCCTGATGACGGCATGAATCCGGACAGAGCAAAGAATGAA
Organism: Bos indicus; assembly: GCF_029378745.1. Lineage (NCBI taxonomy): Eukaryota > Metazoa > Chordata > Mammalia > Artiodactyla > Bovidae > Bos > Bos indicus. Next base: position 6,675,517 of record NC_091782.1, on the reverse strand, counting down.
AGAAAATAAAATAAGGCTGCATCTCCCAGCACTGTTTACAAAATTGTTACATGAAATTTAAAGAAAAGAATCTATTCTCCTCTGGTTAAGTATATTACAATGGTTCATATTTAGACGCTGTAAACATCAGGAAAGCATTTGTCTATTGGAAAGATGTATCAATAGAGGCAGTGTACCCCAAGGATGGCTGGCTCATGGACTTCTGATTTTCAAGTATTTGAATCTCTGAATTCATGTTAATTCCTAACTTGGTACTTTATTGGAACCCTGAAAAGAGAAAAATTAGGGACTGAAAAATTAGGCATATATTTTCACTGCAGCAAAATAAAACTCAAAAAATATTACAATTACTCCATATATTATCCAAAGACCTATAATAAGCAAAATTTCAAAACCCGCTTTATCTTTTATTCCAGATATTAAATGCCCCTTTATAAAATTTAGTTTTTCCCTTCATTTCTAACATTGCAATTCTTTTGTTATGTTTCTTTCTGGATCTTCTTTGGTTTTTTATGTGTTTCCTCATTAACAAGGCAGACAAAAACAAAATGAGTGGAAAGTTCCAAAATGATAGAAATATTTCTTAAGTGGTTTTGGTCCCATTTATTTAATGTTCAAACAACATCTTGAGTACTTAGGATATGCCAGAAACTGTGCCAACCTGAAGAGAAATGGACTCTGCCTAAGGGAACACGTTGTATATACTGAGGCTGAAAGGCAAATAAATAAAGTTTTACAGTGTGATTAGTATTTTAACATACTTAGATATAAAATGCTAGGAGCACAAATTAGAGGACAGACTCAGTCCTGGCCATTTGAACAAAGTTTACAAGCAGCTGCTAACACTTCAGCAAAGCATTAAAAGTGAACAGGGAGGAAACTCAAGGGGCAATTCATTTACTCAGGGTTTGAGCTCTGGTCACTTAGAATGAACTTGTTTTGCCTCTTGATTTGGCTATGTTTTAATGTTTAAATGGGGCTTCCTTGGTGGTTCAGACAGTAAAGAATCTGCCTGCAATGCGGGACACCCAGATTCGATCCCTAGGTTGGAAAGATCCCCTAGAGAAGGGAATGGCTACCCACTCCAGTCTTGCCCAGAGAATCCCATGAACAAAGGACCCTGGCAAGAGTCAGATGGGGATGAGCGACTAACACTTTCACTTTCTTTATAATGTTTAAATATCTCAATTATTTTTCAGTTTAAGAAAGACTAAAAATGTGGAGATTCACTAGCATGAGTGTGATTCTCTCTCAGTGCACAATTTAATAATTTGGTTGATTAAAAACTTTAAAAACTGAGCAAAGATTTTCCAGACAGGGAAGAGAGGAAAGGGAAAAACTGAGGGTGTCCTAGGAAGTAGAAAACCTACACAATGGGCACCATCCCTTGAAGACAAAAGTAAGAGAGTTCAAACTTATAGTTTCTGGATTGCAGGGGTAGACAGTCTAAAGAATTGTGTTTGGGGAAAGGTGGGCTGGGGACCAACTGTGACCTGTCTCTTAGGTAATTCCTATACAATGAGTTCTATTTGGAAAAGAGTCTAAAGATCTCTTGATTGGAGTAATTTAGTTAATCATGATGAAATTGAACCATAAATTAAATTATTTGTTCAATATTATGAAGCAAACAAGCACATTAAAACCTGAGTGTTGCTGAGCCCAGGTTTGGTTGCTTGCCACACTAAAAGTCAGTAATTGAGAGGAAAGTTTCGGGAGAAAGGAAATGTGATTTAATCAGAAAAGCGGACAATCTGGGGAGAAGGTGGACTTATGTCCCAAGACAAACTAAAGGATCCTCTCAGCCATGACAATCTTTAAATGGAAAGAGGGGAAGGATCTTAGTGAATCATTGAGGCAAGAGGTTGGGTTCTGCATTTGTCTCCATTGTGTGCAAACTGGCTGACTCTCTTCATATTGTCTAGATGTCTGCCTGCAGGCTTGCTAACGGAACTACTGAGGGGAGATAACTAGTCATTCTTTCACTACTTAGCTCTTCATTCTTACTTCTTTAAATCTAGGAAAAGAACCAGCAGTGTAGGCAAGGCATAGTGCACATTCAGGAGAACGTTAACTCGGGAGCTAGGTTAAATTACCTAGTGATCTCATCCCTATAATTAGATTCTATTAAGGTGTGTGTGTGTGTGTGTGTGTGTGTGTGTGTGTGTAAGTGTTAGCTGTGTCCGAGTCTTTACGACCCCATGGACTGTAACTCATCAAGTTCCTATACCCATGGGATTTCCCAGACAAGAATACTGGAGTGGGTAGCCATTTCCTTCTCCAGGGGCTCTTCCTGACTCAGGGATCAAACCTGGATCTCCTGCATTGCAGGTGGATTCTTTGCCATCTGAGTCACCAGGGAAATCCACTTTGAGGTTAGAAGGGGACAGAAATGGGCAACAGAGCTGCTTTCAACTCACACATTGATCATCTGTAAGTTCATGGAGACAGCAATTACATTAGGTAATTAGCTTCATTTATAAGTTTGGCAGACCAATTTTATAAACTTGTCCTTTTTTTAGTGTTGCCCTGAATGATTAAGTTGCATTAACCCCAATGAGCAAAAGGATTGTAGAATTAGGGGATCCAGTTAGTCATAATGATTAAGTAAATAGCTGCATCATTTTCCAATTACCTTTAAGCAACAGATATAAATCTCTAAAACTTATCCTAACCTCTCACATTTTATTACCTATAGGTAATATTTATTACCTCCATTTATGGAAGGAGTGTTTTCTTTAAAAAATAAGAAATTATTGTCAAAATATCTAAAAACCTAAATTCAGTTTTGAGAAGTCATTTAGAAAACCTATTTGAAAGTGATTTTATATTGGTGTTTAATTATTCTAAATGTTTTTAAAGGCAAAGTAATACTGTATTGAGTTGATCATCCACAAAATCAAGCAATAAAAGATATTATATTAGTTTTTCATACATTAAATGAAATCAATATAACTTTATGTTTTCAAGAAGCGTATGAAAAATGCAAAGTAGGTTCTTATTATTCTGCTCATTAGACATCTAGTTTATTATAATGATTTTTGCATAGCATAAGTTTTGTTAATATAAGCTATGTATGTCTACATTTCTTTTCTTTTTTAATTAATTAATTTATTTTTGGCTTCACTGGGTCTTTGTTGCCACCAGGGCTTAGTCTAGTTGCTGTGAGCAGGGGCTACCCTCAAATTACAGTGCAAGGACTTCTCACTGCAGTGGCTTCTCTTCTCTTGCAGAGTATGGGCTTCTAGGGTCCATGGACTTCAGAGGATGTGGTTCATGGGCTTTAGATTTAGAGCACAGCTTAGTAGCTGTGGTTCATGGGCTTAGTTGCCATTAGCATGTGGAATCCTCCTGGACCAGATTCGAACTTGTGTCCCCTGCATTGGCAGGCAAACTCTCAAGCATGAGACCACCAAAGAAGTCCCTGTAACTCTATATTTAACTTAAAAATTTTAAGCTTGGACAAAAATGTGTGATAGTCAGAAGCTAAAGTCACCAAAAGGGTTCAAACCTAGGTTCAATCTTTGGGTCAGAAGATCCCCTGGAGAAGGGAAAGGATAACCACTCCAATATTCTTATCTGGGAAATCCCATTGACATAGGAGACTGGTGGGCTACAGCCCATGGGGTCATAAAGCTAAAGGTCAGCTTTCATTCCAGTCCCCAAAAAAGGCAACGCCAAAGAATGTTCAAACTACCATCTAATTGCACTCATTTCACACGCTAGCAAAGTAATGCTCAAAATTCTTCAAGCTAGGCTTAAACAGTATGTGAACTGAGAACTTCCAGATGTTTAAGCTGGATTTAGAAAAAGCAGAGAAACCGGAGATCAAATTGCCAACATCCACTGGATCATAGAAAAGGCAAGAGAGTTTCAGAAAACCATCTACTTCTGCTTCATTGACTGTCCTAGAAGACTTTGATTGTGTGGATCACCACTAACTGTGGAAAATTCTTCAAGAGATGGGAATACCAGACCACCTGACCTGCCTCCTGAGAAACCTATATGCAGGCCAAGAAGCAACAGTTAGAACCAGACATGGAAAAATGAACTGCTTCCAAATTGGGAAAGGAGTATGTCAAGACTGTATATTGTCACCCGGTTTATTCAACTTACATGCAGAGTACATCATGAGAAGTGCTGGGCTAAATGAAGCACAAGCTGGAATCAAGATTGCCAAGAGAAATATCAATAATCTAGGACTTGCAGATGACACCACCCTATGACAGAAAGTGAGGAGGAACTAAAGCCTATTTATGAAAGTGAAAGAGGAGAGTGAAAAAGCTGGCTTAAAACTCAACATTCAGAAAACTAAGATCATGGCAACTGGTCCCATCACTTCATGGCAAATAGATGGGAAAACAATGGAAACAATGATAGCTCCAAAATCACTGCAGATGGTGACTGAAGCCATGAAATTAAAATATGCTCCTTGGGAGAAAAGTATGACAAACCAAGGCAGCATGTTAAAAAAGTAGAGACATTACTTTGCCAACAAAGGTCCATCTAGTCATAGCTATGGTTTTTCCAGTAGTCATATATGGATGTGAGATTTGGACCATAAAGAAAGTTGAGCACTGAAGAATTGATGCTTTTGAACTGTGGTGGTGGAGAAGACCCTTGAGAGTCCCTTGGACTGCAAGGAGATCAAACCAGTCAATCCTAAAGGGAATCAGTCCTGAATATTCATTGGAAGGACTGATGCTGCAGCTGAAGCTCTGATACTTTGGCCACCTGATGCAAGGAGGTGACTCATTAGAAAAGACCCTGATGCTGGAAAATATTGAAGGCAGGAGGAGAAGGGGATGACAGAGGATAAGATGGTTGGATGGCTTCACCGACTCAATTGTCATGAGCTTGAGCAAGCTTCGGGAGATGGTGAAAGACAGGGAAGCCTGGCATGCTGCAGTCCATGGGGTCGCAAAGAGTTGGACATGACTGAGTGACTGAAAAACAACAAAGTCACTGTAGGACGTTATATTTTACAGGGTTAGCTCTCTAAAGTTCAAACATCTTGAAAGTCCAAATACCATTTAGCCTAATTAAAAAATATTTATTGTGAAGTATCTTTTATTTGTGTTTAACTCATAAACTGTATTCCTTATCTTTCAGTATCAGTTCAGTCTCTCGGTTGTGTCCAACTCTTTGAGAACCCATGGAATATAGCACAGCAGGCTTCCCAATCCATCACTAACTCCTGGAGTTTACTCAAACTCATGTCCGTAGAGTCGGTGATGCCATCCAAACATCTCATCCTCTGTTGTCCCCTTCTCCTCCTAACTTCAATCTTTCCCAGCACCAGGGTCTTTTCCAATGAGTCAGTTCTTCACATCAGGTTACCAAGGTATTGGAGTTTCAGCTTCAGCATCGGTCCTTCCAATGAATATTCAGGACTGATTTTCTTTAGGATGGACTGGTTGGATCTCCTTGCTCTCCAAGGAACTCTCAAGAGTCTTCTCCAACACCACAGTTCAAAAGCATCAATTCATCAATGCTCAGCTTTCTTTATAGTCCAACTCTCACATTTGTACATGACTAATGGAAACACCATAGCTTTGACTAGACAGACCTTTGTTGGCAAAATAATGTCTCTGCTTTTTAAATGCTGTCTAGGTTGGTCATAACTTTTCTATCCAGGAGTAAGTGTCTTTTAATTTCATGACTGCAATCACCATATGCAGTGATTTTGGACCCCCCAAAAACAAAGTCTGTCACTGTTTCCCTTGTCTCCCCATCTATTCATCATGAAGTGATGGGACCAAATGCCATGATCTTAGTTTTCTGAATGTTGAGTTTAAGCCAACTTTTCACTCTCCTCTTTCACTTGCATTAAGAAACTCTTTAGTTCTTCTTCGCTTTCTGCCATAATGGTGGTATGATCTGCATCAGTTCAGTTCAGTCGCTCAGTTGTATCTGAGGTGGTATAATCTGCATCTTTGAGGTTATTGATATTTCTCCTGGAAATCTTGATTCCAGTTTGTGCTTCCTCCATCCCAGCATTTCTCATAATGTACTCTGCATATAAATTAAATAAGCAGGGTGACAATATACAGCCTTGACGTACTCTTTTCCCGATTTGGAACCAGTCATTTGTTCCATGTCCAATTCTAACTGTTGCTTCCTGACCTACATGCAGATTTCTCAAGAGGCAGGTCAGGTGGTCTGGTATTCCCATCTCTTGAAGAATTTTCCACCGTTTGTTGTGATCCACACAGTCAAAAGCTTTGGCATAGTTAATAAAGCAAAAATAGATGTTTTTCTAGAACTCTCTTGTTTTTCCGATGATCCAGTGGATGTTGGTAATTTGATCTCTTGTTCCTCTGCATTTTCTAAATACAGCTTGAACATCTAGAAGTTCACAGTTCACATACTGTTGAAGCCTGGCTTGGAGAATTTTGAGCATTACTTTACTAGCATGTGAGATGAGTGCAATTGTGCAGTAGTTTGAACATTCTGTGGCATTGTCCTTCTTTGGAATTGAAAGCAGTCCTGTGGCCACTGCTGAGTTTTCCAAATTTGTTGGCTTGTTGAATGCAGCACTTTAACAGCATCATCTTTTAGGATTTAGCTCAACTGGGATTCCATCACCACCACTAGCTTTGTTCATAGTGATGCTTCCAAAGGCCCAGTTGACTTCACATTCCAAGGTGTCTGGCTCTAGGTGATTGATCATACCATCATGATTATCTGGGTTGTGAAGATCTTTTTTATATATTTCTTCTGTGTATTCTTGTCACCTCTTCTTAATATCCTCTTCTTCTGTTAGGTCCATAGCATTCTGTCCTTTACTGTGCCCATCTTTGCATGAAGTGTTCCCTTGGTATCTCTAATTTTCTTGATGAGATCTCGTCTTTCCCATTCTGTTACATTCCTCTATTTCTTCGCACTGATCACTGAGAAAAGCTTTCTTTTCTCCTGTTGCTCTTCTTTGGAGCTCTGCATTCAAATGGGTATATCTTTCCTTTTCTCTTTTGCCTTTTGCTTCTCTTCTTTCACAGCTATTTGTAAGGCCTCCTCAGACAGCCATTTTGCTTTTCTTTTTCTTGGGAATGGTCTTGATCCTTGTCTCCTGTACAATGTCACAAACCTGCATCCATAGTTCTTCAGGAACTCTATCAGATCTAATCCCTTCAATCTATTTCTCACTTCTACTGTATAATCGTAAAGGATTTGATTTAGGTCATACCTGAATGGTCTAGTGTTTTTCCTTACTTTCTTCAATTTAAGTCTGAATTTGGCAATAAGGAGTTCATGATCTGAGCTATAGTCAGCTCCCAGACTTGTTTTTGCTGACTGTATAAAGCTTCTCCATCTTTACCTGCAAATAATATAATCAACCTGATTTATGTATTGATCATCTGGTGATGTCCATAATTAGAGTCTTCTTTTATATTGTTAGAAGAGGGTGTTTGCTATGACCAATGTATTCTTTTTGCAAAACTCTGTTAGCCTTAGCCCTGCTTCATTCTGTACTCCAACTCCAAATTTGCCTGTTACTCCAGATGTTTTCCGGAGAAGGCAATGGTAACCCACTCCAGTACTCTTGCCTGGAAAAGTCCATGGATGAAAGAACCTGGTAGGCTGCAGTCCATGGAGTCGCTAAGAGTCAGACATGACCGAACATCTTCACTTTCACTTTTCACTTTCATGCATTGGAGAAGGAAATGGCAACCCACTCCAGTGTTCTTGCCTGGAGAATCCCAGGGATGGGCTAGCCTGGTGGGCTACCATCTATGGAGTTGCACAGAGTCGGACACGACTGAAGCGACTTAGCAGCAGCAGCAGCCAGATGTTTCTTGACTTCCTACTTCTGCATTCCACTCCCCTATAATGAAAAGGACATCTTTTTGGGGTGTTAGTTCTAGAACGTCTTGTTGGTCTTCAAAGAACCATTCAACTTCAACTTTTTCAGGATTACCTGTCAGGGCATAGACTTGATATTGAGTGGTTTGCCTTGGAAACGAACAGAGATCATTCTGTCTTTTTTGAGAGTGCATCCAAGTACTGCATTTCAGACTCTTTTGTTGACTATGATGGCTACTGCATTTCTTATAAGGGATTCTTGCCCACAGTAGTAGATATAATAGTGATACGAGTTAAATTCACCCATTCCAGTCCATTTTAGTTCTCTAATTCCTAAAATACCAACGTTCACACTTGCCATCTCCTGTTTGACCACTTCCAATTTGCCTTGATTCATGGACCTAACATTCCAGGTTCCTATCCAATATTGCTCTTCATAGCATCAGACTTTGCTTATATCACCAGTCACATCCACAACTGGGTGTTGTTTTTGCTTTGGCTCCATCTCTTTATTCTTTCTGGTGTTGTTTCTCCACTGATCTACCGTAGCATATTGGACACCTACTGACCTGAGGAGTTCATCTTTCAGTGTCCTATCTTTATGCCTTTTCATGCTGTTCATGGGATTCTCAAGGCAGGAATACTGAAGTGGTTTGCCATTCCCTTCTTTTTTTTTTTTTTGCCATTCCCTTCTTGAGTGGACCACATTTTGTCAGAACTATCCACCATGACCCATCTATCTTGGGTGGAACCTCACAACAGGTCTCATAGTTTCATTGAGTTAGGCTGGGCTGTGGTCCATGTGATTAGATTGGTTAGTTTTCTTTGTGATTGTGGTTTTCATTCTCTCTGCCCTCTGATGGAGAAGGATAAGAGACTTATGGAAACTTCTGATGGGAGAGACTGACAGGGAGAAACTGGGTCTTGTTCTGATGGGTTGGGCCATACTCAGTAAATCTTTAATCCAACTTTCTGTTGATGGGTGGATCTGTGTTCCCTCCCTGTTATTTACCTGTTATTTTCCTTATCTTATCCCAAGTTAAATCAGTGA